>NC_043967.1:14309009-14481509 GCF_902148855.1 Sphaeramia orbicularis | reverse complement strand
CTGTGAACATTTGCCTGAATTTCTCCATCTCTGTGTGTGTGTGAGTACATTTATGTAGCGGTGTGAAGCCAGTAGCACATATATTCTCCCTATCCAGAGTCCGTGTGCAGAAGAATACCGCTGATAAGCATGCATTGTGATAAACCACTTTGAACTCATCAGCCATGTGCACTTACAGATCAAGCATCCAGTTCTATTAAACAGGCCTCCTACACTCTGCTCCATTCAAAGAGTTATGAAAAAGAACATTCAGATGGAATGTTGCAAAGTGAGTCTAGGATAAAGAATGATCGTCTTATTTGAGGTTAGAGCAATGAAGTTATTCCATGCAATTTTTTAGTCAGTTATCTTTGCTTTGTTATGTGCAAAACTTGAATTTAGATGAAGATTTATAACATTTGGCTACATTTATCACATTGGGTTTCCACTCAGCTTTAACCCTTTATACAGGGTGACACAAAAAAACGGGAACTTTTTAACAATCCAATAAAACCAAGAGTGATGGAAGAAAAATATTTTATTCATAGTAATTGAAACCTTAAAACATGCCTTTTAAGAAACAATGATGGAATTTTCATTCTTTAAAAATTCCTTCCTGTAGATGGCGTCCTCCTGTACGAATGCGTTCTTAAAATCTGCTGTTGAGATTCCTCATTGACCGCTGCAACATCTCAGCTGGAATACTGTGAATTTCATCCTGAATTCTCTGTTTTAACTCATCCAGAGTTCTTGGTTGAGTCGTGTACACTTTACTCTTGAGATAGCCCCACAAGAAAAAATCACAAACGGATAAATCTGGCGATCTAGGGGGCCAGGGAACGTTACCGAATCTTGAGATCACACGTTTACCAAACAATTCTCACACAGCCGCCAATGGTTACTAAAATGGGGGTGTGTTTACTTGCTCAAGGTCACTGTCTCACAGTGCTGCCACTTGCTCGTCTGCCAATACGCACTTCAAAAATTCCCGTTTTTTTGGGTCACCCTGTAGAACACTCATAGAAATACTGTGAAATTCAAACTGTCAACCGTAGTGTGTTACTGGAGGACTCAACAAGACTTGATTACTTTTATTTGGAATTTAGTTTTTAGCTTACCGGCCAACAGGTCGTAAGCTGTTGTCGTCATGCAGTGTCCGGCGGCGGCGTCTGTCATCGTCTGTTGTCCATGACAAAACTTTCAGTCGTCTTCTTCTCCGAAACTATAATTCCGATTGACTTCAAACTTGATATACAGCTTCTGAAATTATTTGGATCTGGATCTGATTCTGGATTGGTGCGACTTTGAAAAATTTCCCCATTATAAGAGACAGGAAATGGATTGATGCAATAATTCAGTAAATATTAATGATATCAAGTTGAAATTTTAATTTTTTACAGATCTGATTGGAATATGAAAACTTGGGCTGTTTCTGTAATGTAATAAATACACAGAACTGGGTGATACATAATAAATGGCATCTGGATACATTTCCCAAAGCTTTTAATTTGGCCGGTAAGCTACATGGCCATTGGTCCTTTTTTTTTTGTTTTATTGTTGTGTACAAAATCAAGCTCAGTGAAGTTACCATATTCGGTTCCTTACCATAAGTGGAAAAAATTCCAAGAAGTAAATAATAAAAAAAAATACAATAAAAACACATTTAAGGTGAAAGGAACCTGTATTTCAGAGCAGTGGTTCTTAACCTGGGGTACGGGGCCCCCTTAGGGGGATGCCAGAGATCCCAGGGCTAACGTTTCTACTAGTTAGAATTCTTTATTGATTGCAGATTTATCTACCGGCGTCCTCGAACCTCTGTTTGAACGTGTAAAATGTTGAAAAGCATGCAAACATGCAAGCGTTACTCCTGGGATTCGAACATCATAGACCGTAGCGTTACTTACTGAGCTATCCATCCACATGTACTTTGGGGCCCAAATGTATGTGTCCCAAGGCTCTCCTATCTCTTTTATTGGGGGGAGGGGGGCATTTATGACAAGAGTCTGTATGTAACTCAAAATTAATATAGGAGTCATGTAACACATTACAATTGTGAGACAATAATGTTGTAAGGTAAGGAATTTCTTTTAAATAACAGTAACAACTAATCTGTAAGGGATTACAGTTTGGAAGTCACTTGCACAACACTGGTAGTTACACATTAACAAGTTTGAATCACTAATAAAGAAAAATTGAGTTAAAATGCTGGTTGGCTGTCATTTTAAAGATACAGTCTTTGCTCAAAATGTGAAATTCTGAGAGTTAATGAAAGAATGGGTTTTACTCCAAAGGAATGTTTGCATCAGAGCTACCAGATCTACTTCAAAACACTGCACATGACAGTACATTCAGTTTTCAGGTTCTTTCTAGTGGCAGATCTATTGAACATATTATGCACGTACAGTCGATCTGGTGCATAAACCAATAAATGTGTGTAATAACATTAGATCGTATGCATTGAAAAAGCCAAATAACCAGCTCTTTTGTCCTTTGTTTTTCAAATCATTGTATCAAAGTATGTAAGATTCAACACATTTAATCTCTCAGGCAGAACATTTCTGAAACAAAAAAATCATAGACCAGTGAAACCTGTTGAAATGTCCTCATATGTGACAGTTTTCTCCTTTATATTGTTCCTTTTTTTTTTTTTTTTTGCTACAGATGTGAACACATTTATTTCTGGTTCTATCTCCGAGCAGTAGATCATTATTATCACTACTGAAAATAATCCAATGATTGAAGGGATAACTGTGGGAGAATATGTGACTACGGTGGTTGCACATAAAGTAGGTGAGTGTTTACTGACGCCTTTCTGAGCTGCAGTTCATAATCCACACTCTACTAAATCCAGTTTCATGTACTGCCGCTGTCGGTGCCATGGCATGACCAATAACACGGGGGCAAAAGGAATTACTCCCCTAATTTACTGCACTTTTAGCAGTAGGGAGTTGCAAGCTGTTGTGCAATTGCAAGTGCAGTTTTAAAATGTGGAACCAATTATTTTTGCAGAGGGGAAATGGGTGTTGTTGTGTGTAGGGGAGCTGCTGCATCCTTTCCATCCTAAATGATGTAATTAGATCTGTTATTCAGGGACAATAAAAAGCGGCTCGCCCATAGTCTGCTAATGATTCAGGAACCTTATCAACGTGGGCTTGGTTTCATTCCAGGCAATTGTGCTCAGGCAGCTCTCAGGCCTGTCGTATCTGCTGCTTCCAATCAAGACTGAATTTTTCACCCTCTCATGGAAAACTTCCAGACTTATTTTCGGACTTTTTGAACTTTTTTTTTTTTTTTTTCTCTAGAGGAACCATGCCAGAAGAAGACATTCTGACATAATCACAAAGTAAAAAATAAGTGACTGAGATGGTTGCAGTTATCCGAGGCATTTATATTATTGAGCAGTTGGCTGAAGGGTCATTGGAAATAATGTCGGTCTGTGTGCATTCTATGAACAATAGACGAAAGAAGAATAGTTAAAAGACTGGCTTTGGTCTTCAAAAGATTATTATTCTTAGCTTAAAATAACTCATGGAGCGCCATAAGAGGAAGACAGAGGTGTGTGTTTGTGTGTGTGTGTGTGTATGAGAGAGAGAAGGTTAGCGCTAAGCAGGGTGCGATTTGTTGGGGGGGGGGGTCAACCCACCCTTTGGTTTTTACATCCCTACTTCTGCTCAATGAATTTCATCTTTGTGTTAGTGTTGGGGGGGGGGGGACACACACAACCAACCCATTGAAATAACAGGCAGGTTATGACAGTTTTCTTCCACCTATATCCTACATTACTGGCACTAACGTTCACCTGAACCGAACTGTCGGCAGTCTCAGAATTCATGAACGTCCCCATGCACTGGAGCACCATAAGGGGGGGGCAATGTGACAGATTCATGGGGCCCAGCATTTGTGTGTCCAGTGGATACAGGTTAGAAGTTGTGGAAAATTTTGTGTAAGCTCCGCTGTATGATAGAGGAATAGAACCAAGGAGTTGGACGTTGAAAGTATGTAAAGTTTCACTTTCGTTTTACGCCAGCATTCGTTATGTTCGTTATGGACTGCACCCCCATGTACACTGTGGGGCCCTGAGTAATTAATGTCAATGTTAATGAACACTGGTCACCCCCCATTATTGTTTTATTTGTTTATTGTTTATGTGTTTACAGTAGCAGCTGTTATATTTTAGGCATATTTCTGGGCACACTGAGACAGGTTGATCCAGGCAGTGTGGGGGCAGTGGTCCCGAGGGGGTCCTCAGGTGGGACAGAAGGCAAACATGTGTGGTTAGCAGCTAAGTGTCTGCTGAAGTGTATGTCGGATTTGCTGCACGGAAGAAAGTAAAAAAAAAAATTTAAAAACTTATGCATGCCTGGAACTCCGTTTGTGTCTGCAACAATATAACTGCCGCCCCCCCGCACTCCAACAAAAAACAAACAACAACCCAACCCCCCCCTCTGTTTTTTTGACAAATTGCACCCTGTCGCTAAGGATGGGTGAATAATGCCTTTTTATCTACTGGGTTGCTAATGTTGCCAAAATGGACATCAAAACCTCACAAGTTGCTTTTCCATTGACCCACAAATTGCACAAATATAACTTGCACATTAAAAATTTACCTAATGGAAAAACAACAATTTTGCCCAAACTCTCGTTTTATGATTAAAAGTTTTTGCATCAGCAAGAGGTGGGTTTTCGGGCGTAGCGCAAATGGAATATCATGCAAAATTGCAATGGAAAGACCTTTTTCTGCAACTAGAGTCCAGTGAATTAAAAAAAACAGATGTTAACAGATGTTACAACAAGCGCAGAAGAAGAGTTTTAAAAGGAACATGGAGCAGTATGAGTGGACACACCAGGAAACTGAATTATTTTTTTATTTAGTACGGGATAGAGGGGTAATATATAATAATAATAAATATATCTGTAAATCAACATGATATTTACGTTCGTCACCATGTTTAAGGAATGACTTCTTGTGTTATCTTGCAATGATAAATAAACAAATCATCGCATTTGTGATTTAATGGAAAAAACAACATTACATACCTCTGTTTTTTGGCATTTAGTACTGCACGTGTCCAGTGGAAAATAGACTTATGTGTCCTGGCAAAAGTCTGCATCTATTCTGTAAATTTATTGTGCAATAAAGCAAAACTAATACTGTTATAAAATATGTTATAATATATCTGCAAACTGCAGACACACTGTATGGGTAAACAGTCAAATAGAGGTAAAAAAAAAAAAAAAAATGCACAGGTTGAGAACTAATGAGTCAAAATGAGTCAGACCTCTGCTGTTGATATATTCTGAAGAGGCTATTATTATTAATAATGAGACGTGACATTTCATGAATCCTCTTACATAACTCTGCTGTTGTCTCTGCGTCAGTGTGAACAGGAGGATGTTGGCCATGAACATGGATGACTCCTCCATTCAAACCGATGAAATAGTCATCAGAGGAGTTGAGGTTAAAGTTAAACTGAAGCCGTATTTCATGTGTTGGTCTATGAAGCCACCCACAAAATATGTTTGATACTATATCAAAGTGTGTTAATCTCTGAATCTTTGCAACAAAGTACACAGAAACTCAAAGTCTAGAACAAGATGAAGTTCAGAGCTACAATTCTTGAATCTTCTGCAGGAGTTTTTCATCACTGTGCTCATTTATGCTGTAGTTTGTTATTTCTGAACCGTTTGTGCACTGGTCACAAAAGATAAAGCTTTGAGATCCAACATTTACCTGAGAACTTTACTGAGAACCTGAATTTTCAGAGAACCTGCAAAATGAAACACGTATTTGTGTGTTTTCATTCACCGCTGATGAACATTAACAGATGGTTCCATCATAAGCATACATATATATATATATATATATATATATATATATATATATATGATCGTGTGAAAGACTAAACGTTTAAAGTAATAAGTGATAGTTCCAATGTAGAAAAGTGAACATATAGACATTTTCTGCCTTTTGTCTTTGTCTGTTCTGAACTTTACTCCATGTTGTTTGTGTTGATCGGGGCGTCATGTGCATCATAATACGCGTCCATGTGCAGCACAACAGCTTAATTAGGTGTTTAACTAACTGCTTAATTAGCTGTTTAGTGAAATTAAGGAAATGAAGCTTCAGTTCAAGAAAATTGTAGCTGAAACCTTTTTCTAATAATTCAAGTCGATTGATCGTTTCAGCTCAAATTGATGATGAAAATAAAATCAGCAGAATGGAAAAAAACCCATTGTCTGCTATTGATTCATATACACCTGAAAGTGTACACTGTATATTTAAGGATAGATTTAATATTCTCACACATGGACCTGCACACACACATGCATGCACGCACGATAAGATAAGATAAGATAAGATAAGATAAGATAAGATAAGATAAGATAAGATAAGATAAGATTTTATTGATCCCAAACTGAGAATATTACTTTGTTTACAGCAGTAAAAATGCAGAAAAAGTGCATAGAATAGAATAGAATAGAATAGAATAGAATAGAATAGAATAGAATAGAATAGAATAGAATAGAATAGGCTTTATTGTCATTGCAGAACTCCATTGTACAGAGCAACAAAATTTGGTTTCATGCTCTGTGAGGTAAAATACACACATCAAATATAAAGCAGTCAAGAATGAAAAATATATATGTATATATAAAATATAAAACCATCATCATCAAAGACGACACATACACAAATGTACAGCAGCACAAAAAAGAGGCATCAAATATAATAGAAAGGTAAAGATAAGATAAAAATGCAGAAATGTGTTAAAGCAATTACAATGACATAAATAACAACAACAACAACAACAACAATAATAATAATAATAATAATAATAATAATAAGTAGTAGTAAATATGTGATACACTGACATAACAGAAGAAGTCTATTTAGGTCACGTTCATGTCCATTCCTGTTTTTTTGTGATGCTACTTTTGCCTCAGACGGTTTTTCATATAATATCAGTGGACTATTATGTATTTCTCTTTCGTTCACACAAACACACACTCTGGCATGTAATCACACACAAATGCAGACAGTATAAATTTAGCAGTGCATAATTATAGATGTGCTTGTGTTGTATGTTCACACACACAAACAGAGTGAGAGTGACGTTGAAGAATGAATTTCCATTCACACTCACTCAGACTCGGCCTGAAAAATTAATGCCTCACCGCCATCTCATCTTTCTCTGCCGGTTGTCACACAGTGTGCACAGCTCCAGACGCACAAGATGTCTTTTAAATAGAACCTTTTGATGAGAACTATAAGTAAATAGTCTTGTGAAAGTCGGCGGGTGGCGGTCATGTCCCTGTCATTGGGCCATTACTTTTTTTGCAGCCACAGATTGTCAATAATAGTGATATTTACCGCACAGATAGCAGGCGAAACGTGGTTCGATATGTCTTGAAATGTGTTTCCATCTCGGTTAAAGATTTTCCGTTGATGGAACAGTTACAGAAAGACCCGTGGTGTTTTCTATCTGTTAAATGAGGGTTTAGGTGTGTGTGTTTGTGCATGGGAATCTTTACTTCTTCTTTATTTTCAGGTCTGATGTGGTTTCTGTGCCTCATATAAAACCACTGCTCTATTCCTGATGTGCTGCTGTAACAGAGCTATTTCTGTCTTCTTTTTTTTTTTTTTTTTTTTTTTTCATTTCCTCCCACCTTGCCTGATTTATCATCCGGAATGTTTGTTCCAGTCGCCCGGTGTACATCCCAGGGCTATTAGCCGTTCCAATAGGTGCCTATCACTTTTCCATCTGAAAAGGCCTCTCACTTCTCATGCCTTTTAAAGAGTCTTGTTTGAGTTTCAGATTGAGTAGCAGGATTACCGTAGATCTCTGCCCCCGGGGCCTCTGATCCCATCCTCTGGGATCCATTTTCTGTTTGATTGCAATCCTTGATCCAGAGGGGATTATGTTATGTGCTTGATTTGTTGCACCTTTTCTCTGCTAATGCTCCTGGCTGAGCTGGAATGTACAGCCTATATACCTATTGTCCTGTCTTCTCCCATATACGTAGCTCTTTGCGCTGCAGTTACAGTCGAATTTGAGTCCTTTTTATCGTTTAGTAAAGCCTTCATTTCGGTGTTTTAGGAGGAGATACACCTTTGATCTTGACTTGTAGAGAGCTCATCTTACAGAGGGAGGGCTTTATCATGCCTACATTAGGGAGTTCAAGCTCTGGTAACAGAACATTTTCAGCAATTTTCAGATGGATGACCTCAGTGATCCAGTTTGTATTTTCTTCAATCTACTGTGCGGATTTGTGGAATCGTAAAATACCTTACAACAGCGAAGAGAATCTATGACCTCTGCCAGGGCTATTTATGTAAAACTGCTTCGGACATACCACTCTGTATGTTTTGTGTGATGGCAGATGATTACATTTCAACTGTTCTAGGTCAAAGGTCAAGGTTGGGTCATGGTTACAGTAAACAATTTTACCAAAAATGACACTATGAAGACCTTTTCATATTTTCAGTGAGATATAGTATCTTTGGACAAGTATCTACTGGAATGCAAAATAAAATACTGAAATCTGAATTAACCCATAAAGACCCAGCATTACTTTTATGTCTGTTCCCAAATCTTTTGCTCTCTCTTTTTAACCCAGTGTTTTTCAATTTTGGGGTTGCTATACTACGTTGCAAATAAATCCTTAAATTTAGGCAACATTTGGGCTATATAATATATATTCAATATATCCCGATACTTTTGTCCGTTTGTGTGTGAGTTAGGCAATTATGCTATGAGGCTAACAACATGTGTGTCTGCTATAGGAGTCATTTTACACATCAAACAATTATTCATTCATAAGTTATCACATTTTACAACACACACAGTTTAATCCAGTGGTTTCCAACCTTTTTTGTCTCGTGACCCCATTTTAACATCACAAATTTCTGGCGACCCCAGACATTCAAAACGGAGAATTTTTATTTATTTATTTTTTTTTCAAAAATTAATTTGTTTTTGAACATGTAACAGTTTGTTGCAATGTTGCAATTGTTGCAACTGCAAATGTTGCAATTTGCAACTATGTTGCAAATAAATGTTAATTTTAGACGACATTGAGTCTATATAATGTGACCATGGTGGGATGTGTCTTTGATGATGCTGCCAGCTGCTTTTGATATGATGAAAATGGCTTTAAATTTATGTGATTCCAATAGGTTTTCCATGTGGAGGTAAATAGAAAAGAGCCATCAAACCTGTGTATTGTTTCTTGTTCAATTTGAAAAATTGCTCTTAAAGGCCAAGTGTGCAATTTTTAGTGGAATCTAGCGAGATCTAGCTGTGAGGCTGCGGATTATAACCAGTTTATCTACCCTAATGCCTAATGCAGTGCTTCACAACCTTTTTTGGCTCGTGACCCCATTTTAACATCACAAATTTCAGGTGACCCCAGACATTTAAAACGGAGACATTTTTTTTGCTAAAATTAATTGTTTTTGATCATGTAATAGATAGATTAGATAGATTCTGCTGGGTTTCTGTAAATTGGCTTAGAGTCTGGTTTTGACCAACTCTATATATAAAGTGTCAAGAGATAACTTTTTTTGTGATCTGGCGCTATATAAATAAAATTTGGTTGATTGAGTGATTTAACTGGTTTTCCCCTGTAAGTTGCTTTGGAAAAAAGCGTCTGCCAAATGCATAAACATAAACATGTAATAGTTTGCTATACTATGTTGCAAATAAACATTAATTTTAGATGACATTTAGTCTATATAATGTATATTATTATGGACGGAGGCAGAAAAGCCAGGTGCAGATTATTGCACAAAGTAAGAATTTTTTTTTCTTTGGTCAGGATATGTACAGTCAGTCCAGCTTGGATTTACAAGGCTGACAATTAATACTGAACAAACAAGAACTCAAACTATGAATTATGAAAGAGCTGCAGCATCTGAAACCGACCACAATGAACATTTGAAAGATAAACAGAACCACAGTGCTTCAGTTTCAGCTTCAGAGTTTGTCATGTCTTTTATGGATTAGGATTGTCTCTGTCAACTCACCAAATATTTTTCATTTGTAAGTTTTTTTTTTTTTTTTTTTAATCAATTACTAGAAATGTCAGGCAACTTCATTTGAATTCCAGGCGACCCCATGTGGGGTCCCGACCCCAAGGTTGAAAAACACTGCTTTATATTAATAGTATAAAGTGTTCTGGTTTTGGCTACAGTAACTTGTGCAATTTGTGGAATTTGTGGAATATGCCTGCTGTAGAATTAGCTTAAATCCGTCAGCTGTGGGAGTGAGTCTGATTTACACTGATGCGTTACAGTTATGTTGATATGATTTTTTTTTTATTCATTATGAAATAGTAAAACTTAGGGTGGTTATCTGATGATGAGAAATCCGATTAACACGCCTGGATTTCACCCCAATACTCTGATGTCTTTGTGCATGTATCCTCGTTAATCTGATTTATTTTGTTCTCTTACATCTGTGCATGTGCAAAAACAGTAGTGATGTGGTCAAACGTGAGCAGAAGACAATGATAAGAAGTTTGAGTCTACCATCACAACATACCTATAATCAGCAAAATAAATCTAATAATGTACTCAAATGTCTAAACCAGGGTTTTGGATGATCGCATTTCTGAAGTACATGTAAATGCATCAGATCCCATTATTACAATGATCTGATTACTCCCAGTTATTGGATTTTTTATGGTCTCAGTGTTGTAATGTTGCAGAATTTCGGGTCTGATTAACTACATTAAAATCATCCCATCTCAGAAAACACAGAAAACCAGAGGGAATCTTCAAATTTGGTTGTAACTGGCCTACATTTTACAAGAGGTGAGATCATTGTGATTCAAATCATGGATCTCGGGATCATTATATGATCTTTTGGCAGTAGAGGGGATCGGCTCCGGCACCTCCGCGACCCTCTGGAGAACTAAGCGGTTTGGAAAATGAATAAATGAATGATCTTTTGACCAGATTGTTCAGCCCAATGTGCACGTGCTGAGGGTTGAGGTGGGGGTTGGGGTTAGTTGCATGTGGGGACTGAGCTGCTTTTTTTTTGGGGGGGGGGGGGGGGGGGGGGGGTTCTATTTTCATGGTGTATAGTTGGTGTTGATTTAATAATAATTCAGCAGTATTATACCTCATTAACAACCATACAATAAGGATTATTAGCTGTATTTTTGAGTTTTTTGTTGTTGCGTTTCTTTTGTATCAGGGGTGTCAAACTCATTTTATTTCATCTGCCACATTTAGACCAGTATGATCTAAAGTGGGCCGGACCAGTAAAATTATAACATAATAATATAGAAATAATGTCAACTCCAAACTTTTCTCTGTTTTAAAGTGAAAAAAGTAAAATTACATCAGAAAATTTACATTTCCAAACTCTCCTTTAAAAAAATGTGAATAACATGAACAACCATGAAGAAACGGACATTTCTTAATAAAAAATAAATGCAATTTTAACAATATTATGCCTCATGTTATCATTTACACATGTGCATTACAACTTACAGATCACAGTGGATCCACAAAGGCACAAAACATTTAGTAACAGCCAGAATATTGTTAAAATTGCACTTACTTCTCTTAAAGGCATTTCAGGTTGTTTATAGTTGTTTAGGTTATTCACATTTTTTGTGAAAATAGTTTGTAAATATAAACGTTTTCCTGTAATTTGACTGTTTTCTACACTAAAACATAGAGGAAAAAATTTGAGTTGTCGCTATTTATAGGTTATAATGATAGTATTTTATTGGAGATTGAACTGGGCTGAATATGGCCCTTGGCCTATAATTATGACCCCGCCCCCTAAAGGGGAGGCAAGGGATATTGTTTTTGGTTTGTTTGTTTCTTTGTTTGTTAACACTCTAACAGCAAAACTGATGGTTGAATTCATACCAAATTGGGTTTATAGATTGCCAGTGACCCAGAATAGATCTGATTACATTTTGGGAAAAGTAGGTTAAAGTTCAAAATTTTTATGAATTTTTCAAATATTTTTTTTCCTCATTGACTTAAAATGGGCAACATTTCAAATATCTGTAGCAGCGAAACTATTTGTTGAATTCATACCAAATTGGGTTTGTAGATTACCAGTGACCCAGAATGGATGTCATTACATTTTGGGAAAAGTAGGTAAAAGTCTAAATTTTTTATGAATTTTTAAAATCTTTTTTTTTCTCTCTCTCTCCCATTTACTTATAATGGGTGAAATTTCAAATGTCTATATAAACATCAATTTTGTTTCAATTTACTTAAAAATTGGCACATATATAGAGGCAACTGACATGATGACATCAGCTGGATTGATGCCCAAATAAGCTACAATACATGCGCGGGGTGTGGTTTGTTGTGCCTGGCACCACTTGTTTTTAATATTCATTCATTCATTTTCTGAACCCGCTTTATCCTCACTAGGGTCATGGGGGGTGCTGGAGCCTATCCCAGCTACTTATGGGTGAAGGCGGGGTACACTCTGGACATGCCTCCAGTTCATCTCAGGGCTGAACATATAGAGACAAACAATCACTCTCACTTTCACACCAATGGGCAATTTAGATGAACCAGTTAACCTATCAGTGCATGTGTTTGGATGGTGGGAGGAAGCCGGAGTACCCGGAGAGAACCCACGTAGACACGGGGAGAACATGCAAACTCCACACAGAAAGGTCCCACCCCCGTCAACTGGTGTTGGAATCGAACCCAAGACCTTCTTGCTGTGAGGCACAAGTGCTAACCACTGCAACACCGTGTCATTTTTAATACCTTCGGTGTAATTTTTGCATTTCACAAATTCAACCCACGGGCCAGATCGGATCCTCTTGCGGGCTGGTTTTGGCCTGCAGGCTGTATGTTTGACACTCGTGCTCTACATCATTAAGGAGGACAGAGGTTGTGAACTCTTTGTGAGGCCAGTGTGATCAGGGATGCAGATGTGTAGAGTTTATCTGCCTTGGCGGAGGTTTGTACTCTGTGTTTTTGAACCTGAACCTGGCAAAGGTCGTAAAGCATTAACCATCTGTCCTCCGTCTGCCTGCATTCGGGAAATGAGACAAACAAATGTCATTGGTGGGTTGACAGATGAGGCGTACAGTGAGTGGAAAGTACAGAGAAAATAAAGAGGAGGATGGGAAAGGAGAGATTTGGGGATGAAAATATTTCAATCCCCTGAAAGTCTTCTCTATTCAGATGTCTGTAAGCACCTCGACTCATCCATGCTAGTTCTGGAAGGCTGAACGTATAAAGTGACACTTAATCAGTTCAAGATATAAACAAAACCCTCAATGGCAGACGTCTCTGCCAGGGAGTAGCTGTTCATTTGACAGAACAAAGCCAGTGTTCACATACAGACGGCTTTGTTTACAGGAATCAGGAGGAAAAGATGTTATTCAGTGGAATATAGAGGACGGGGGTGTTAAAGTCATTTTCTGTTAGGGGTCACATTCAGCCCAATTTGATCTCAAGCAGGTTCAACCAGTAAAATAACAGCATTAATAGATTAGAAATAATGACTCCAAATTTTCTGCTTTTTAGTATTTATTTATTGGCACATCACAAAACAACAAGAAAAAAAAAATCATGCAAGTAACACCATTGTGCAGGAGAGGTTAGAAGTCAAAAAGGTTTGTATAAATACCTCCCCAGAAACAAACAACACACAAAAAAGAAAAGAATAAAAATACAATATAACTGAAATAATAATTGAAAGTAAAAAATAAAAAAATACAAATCAAATTATATAAAGCCTTACATGTTTTCATAAATTTGAGTCTTTTTCAGATGCTTTTTAATGTCTTGGTTTTATGTGGAAAAAAAAAAAAAATTACATTATGCCTGTAATTAATGACGACTCCAATTTTTTCTCTTAGTTTTAGTTCAAAAACATCACATTAACAATATTATGCCTCAACTTATCATTTATACATGTGGATTGTAGATCTGTGGATCTACAAAGGCACCAAACATTTAATAACAGGCAGAATTTTGTTAAAATTACGCTTAATTTTCTTTAGACATTTCAGGTTGTTCATATTTGTTCAGGTTATTTACATTTTATTGTTAAAGGGTATCTTGTTAATGTAAATATTTGCATAATTTAATGCTGTTTTTGATGGTCCAATAATTTTTTCCATGACTGTGTATCAGAAATAGAGAAAACTGAAGAAACAGTGACTTTTTCAGTAAAATCTATCATTAACTGAACATAAACCCAGCGTGTCCATCCACTGTCATTGATCCAACTCAATGGGTTTTACTGGTGAATCAATGTTGTAGAAGATGACAGTGTTTCCACGTTCACTACAGAGCCTCTGAACATCCAAGTAGGTCATATCTGATGACCATGAAAAGACGATTATTACATTTACATGCATGGGTAGGATTCACGGTTCAGAAGTTATTCAGTATTTTAGATCAGTAGATGCTTTTGGTTGCCAGTTGCTGTTTGGGTCTTTATGGGTTAAACCAGTGTTTTTCAACCGTGGGGTCACCTGGAATTCAAGTGGGGTCGCCTGAAACTTCTAGTAATTGAAAAAAAATAACAAAAAAATAACAAAAAAATATTTTTGAATGATTCAGTATATATTTCATTATAATTAAAACACCACACACTTTTCCTAATAAAAATCCTGTTTAAATAAAATGCAGGATATAATATCTGAGAGGGCATATCTTGATCGACCCGATCATGTGACCACGTGTGTTATTACACTTCAACCTGCCTGGACACAGTCACAGTCAGAAAACTGGACCGAACAGAGAATGGAAAGATTCCTTCGCCCGCCTGTTCCCGCTAAGACAGTGGTTTTCAACCTTGGGGTCCGGACCCCACATGGGGTCGCCTGAAATTTCTAGAAATTGATACAAAAAAAAAAATTACTAATAAAAAATATATGGTGAGTTGACAGACAATCCCAATCCATAAAAGACATGACAAATGTTTTTGATATTTGCAACATAGTGTAACAAACTATTGCAAATTTAATTCTAGCAAAAAAAAAAAAAAAGTCTCTTTTGAATGTCTGGGGTTGTCAGAAATTTGTGATGTTAAAATGGGGTCAGGAGTTGAAAAAAGGTTGGGAACCACTGGATTAAATTGTTAGTGAGAATCACAAACTATGCTGCACAAAACGTATATTAATGCATGAAATGTTCATTTTTACAGCTCAGTCCTTGTTAGTACTGGCTGTAAATGCCCATATGGCAGCCACCGAGGAACAAAATACCTTGCAAATGTGGAGTGACTGCATATGAAAGAAACAGCTGTCTTCCAGTTTCTTTGTTATCTAAAGCCGATAATAAACACAAAACTAAGATTTCACTGATTATAGTCACTTCAACTGATCTAGGTCAAAGGTCAATGTTGGGTCAAGGTTATAGTCAACATTTTACCAAAACCGACTCTGAAGATCCTTTCATATTTTCAGTATCTTTGGACAAGTATCTTCTGGAATACAAAATAAAATATTGAAATCTGAACTAACCCATAAAGACCCAGCATTACTTTTATGTCAGTTCCCACATAATTTTCTCTCTCTATTTAACCCAGTGTTTTTCAACCTTGGGGTCAGGACCCCACGTGGGGTCACCTGGAATTTCTAGTAACTGATAAAAATAAATTTAAAAACTTGCTACATTATATAGCCTAAATGTCATCTAAAATTAACATTTATTTGCAACATAGTATAGCAAACTATTACATCATCAAAAACATTAATTTTAGCAGAAAAGTGTCTCTGTTTTGAATGTCTGGGGTTGTCAGAAATTTGTGATGTTAAAATGGGGTCAGGAGTTGAAAAAAGGTTGGGAACCACTGGATTAAATTGTTAGTGAGAATCACAAACTATGCTGCACAAAACGTACATTAATGCGTGAAATGTTCATTTTTACAGCTCAGTCCTTGTTAGTACTGGCTGTAAATGCCCATATGGCAGCCACCGAGGAACAAAATACCTTGCAAATGTGGAGTGACTGCATATGAAAGAAACAGCTGTCTTCCAGTTTCTTTATTATCTAAAGCCGTTAATAAACACAAAACTAAGATTTCACTGATTACAGTCTTTGTTTACCTGTGCAGTGTTTTCACAAGTGAGGGAAAAAATGTCCCTAATGAACTTCAGCATAACATTGTTCTGCTCTAAATACCAGGAGATTATACTGGCGTGAAACTAGATCTTTAACTGAACATTGTCTCTTCAACCCTTGGGATTCAGTGACATTATTAATCACCTGTATGCAAATGAGCTGACAGTCTGAAAGCACTCATCACACCATTGTTTGCTTTTGTTATCTGGGCTGCTAGCACGGTTCACACTGTTTAACATCTCATTATTTTCTGTAATGATGTTGTTGATTAGCCGCTTTGTTACGTCTTTGTTGGAGCCAAAGATAGAAGGCACTGTAACCGTGTAACCATGGGGCGAACATCCAGACCTGCGTTGACTCTTTCTAATGGACACCATCACCTAGGCTGGACAGATATTACCTCCACCAAACAGACCAACCCAGATGAACACACAACCTCCGCCACTCCAAAAGTTATGGACGGATTTTGATGAAATGTTCAGGAAATGTTGATACTGACAAAAGGAAGAAATGATTAAATTTTGTTGGTGATCGGGGGGGGAGGATTTTGATGCAATTTTCAGGAAATGTTTATACTGGCAAAAGGAAGAAGTTATAATATAGTTATAAAATTTTGGTGGTGATCAGGGGTGGAGGTGGGGGGGCTGGATAGATTTTGCTGAAATTTTCAGGAAATGCTGATATTGGCAAAAAGACAAAATTATTAAATTTTGGTGATAATGGGGGGGGCAGGTTTTGGTGAAATTTTCAGGAAATGTTGATACTGACAAACGGAAGAAATGATTAAATTTTGGTGGTGATCGGGGGGCGGGGGGGTTCAGGAAATGTTGATACCGGCAAAAGGAATATGTGATTAAATTTTGGTTGTGATCAGGGGTGGTGGTGGTGGTGGTGGTGGGGGGGCTGGATAGATTTTGCTGAAATTTTCAGGAAATGTTGATACTGGCAAAAAGACGAAATTATTAAATTTTGGTGGTAATCGGGGGTGGATTTTGATGCAATTTTCAGGAAATATTGATACTGGCAAAAGGAAGAAGTCATAAAATTTTGGTGGTTATCACGGGGGGTTCAGGAAATGTTGATACCAGCAAAAGGAAGACGTGATTAAATTTTGCATACATACAAAATGGATCAAAATGGCATAGAAAAGAACTGTTTACCTCTTGGATATCAGTTAAAACTAGAACTGAAATGATTAATTGACTCAAATCGTCAAAAAAAAATTAAAACCTTTGACTATAATTTTCCTGAACTGAAGCTTTGTTTCCTTAATTTTGCTGTTAAATATTGGTTCCACTGTTGTGTTTCACACGGATGCTTATTATGATGCACATGACACCAGGACTGACACAAAGTTGTATGTTAGTTACATCTTTTTTTTTTTGGGGGTGGTGAAATTTTCATTTTCTTTTAACAAATGAAGTCCAACAGAGGTATTTCAGGGGATACAATATTACTGGGATGGATTCTCAGGGTAAGATTAATTACATACACACAAAATGCATTCTTAAACTACAAAAACACACACACATCTACAAAGGCACCAAACATTTAATAAAAGGCAGAATCTTGTTAAAATTGCACTTACTTTTGTTTAGACGTTTCAGGTTGTTCATATTTGTTCAGATTATTCACATTTTATTGTTAAAGGATAGTTTGTTAATATAAATATTTTCATAATTTAATGCTATTTTTTTGCACTAAAACAAAGACAAAAATTTGGAGTTGTCATTATTTATAGGCATAACATAAAATTATTTTTTTCATATTAAACCAAGAAAATTTGGAGTTGTTATTTATAGGTTATTATTCTGTTATTTTATGTGAGATCACATTGGTCTTAACGTGGAGACTGAACTAAAACTAGTTCAACATCCTTGACTGTTAATATCTTCTATGTAATTTTTGGTGGAATATATAAAACATGGGTGTCAAACTCATTTTAGTTCAGGGGCCACATACAGCCAAATTTGATCTAAAGTGGGCTGGACCAGTAAATAAATAAAATAATAACATAAAGACCTAGAAATAATGAAAACTCTAAAATTTTCTCTGTGATTTAGTGCAAAAAAGTCAAATTAAATTATGAAAATGTTAACATTTATAAACTATCCTTCCACAAAAAAATGGAAATAACCTGAACAACCTGAAATTTCTTAAGAAAAATAAGTGCAATTTTAACAATGTTATGCCTCCGTTCATTATTCACACATGTTGATTACAACTTACAGATCACAGCGGATCTACAAACACACAAAACATTTAATAACAGGCAGAATATTATTAAAATTGCACTTAATTTTCTTTAGTCATTTCAGATTCTTCATATTTGTTCAGACAATTCACATTTTTTGTATGTTAGTTACATCTTTTGTTTGTTTTTTTTTTGCAATCAAATTTTCATTTTCATTTTTATTTTCATTCAACAATTTAAGTCCAACAAAGGTATTTCAGGGGATACAATACTACTGGAATGGATTCTCAGGGTAAGAACACCAACAGTGGATGCCACAGAACACAGGTGTCAAACATGCGGCTCAGGGGCCAAATCTGGCCCGTAGGATGAATTAAACTGAAGATATTAACAATCAATTATGTAAAAATCCTTTTAATTTAGGTTTCACATACAGAACAAATAAATCTCAATTGGGTCAGACCAGTAAATTTATTTATTTATTATTACAATAACCTATAAATAATGAAAACTGCAGATTTTATCTTTGTTTTAGTGAAAAAAAGTAAAATTACAAGAAAATGTTTACATTAATAAACAAAAAATGTGAATAACCTGAACAAATATGAAAAACCCAAAATGTCTTATGAGAAGTACATGCAATTTTACCAATATTCTGCCTGTTACTAAATGTTTTGTGTATTTGTAATTGTAATGTAAGTTGTAATGCACATGTGTAAATGATAAACTGAGGCAGAATATTGTTAAAATTGCACTTGTTTTTCTTAAGACATTTCTAGTTATTCATGTTATTCAGATTTTTAAGGAAACGTTGTAGATGTAAACATTATCAAAATGTAATTTAACTTTTTTTCACTGTTATTATTTTACTGGTCCGGCCCACTTCAGATCATATTGGGGTGAATGTGGCCCCTGAACTAAAATGAGTTTAACACCCCTGCCATAGAACATAGTGATAATATTGGTGATAATAAAAAGAAAGAAAAGTAAGATTAATCATGCACACACACACAAAATTCTTACATAACCTACAAAAATACACACACATACACATAAACACACAGACACACATACAAATATAGACAAGACAGAGGGGACTTGACATCTAGAGGTACTATAAGGTGAGAGAGCCAGAGATAAACAGACCTTACAGCCTGTTTTTCAGAGTCAGCAGAGCAACGCCAGGTGTTTCGAGTGCTTTCATTAGCACCGTTAATTTGAACCGTTTAAAGCTCCATGAATATGACGTCCAAACAGGAGAGAATCCAAGACTGGATAGTTAGAGAATGAGGTGGCTTCCAGTGAGTTGCAATCATTTTCTTGGCTGCTGTCAGTCCAGAAAAAGATGACTGGATTTTTGAGTTTAGAAATATTACAGATGGACAAATCATTAAGAATCAACACATGTAGTTGCAGGTAATGTTTCATGTATCAGCTCAGATAGTTTAGATGCAACATTGCCTCAGAATCATCCGACAGGAGGACAGTCTCAAATCAAGTGAATAAATGTGATTACAACACGGCTCATTAATCATTTTCATGTGATGGGAGTTTTACTGGGCTGTGTAGGAAATGAAAGGGAATCTGCCGATGCTCCATACATGCTGGACAACACTGCACCCCAATCAAACTCCTGAGCTGGGTCCAAGGTTATTATCGTTAACAAAAAGTAATGAAATGATGAAAACTAGAACTGAAAAAACATTTTCGTTAACTGAAATAAATAAAAACTATAATTAAAAGGAAAAAAAAAAAGATAACTAACTGAAACTGTATTGTGAGCTTCAGTGACGTGCAGTGGGGTTCATGGCTGGGGAGGCACTGACTCTTTCAGAGCCAGATCTACAAATACATGGTGGCCTGAGAAACTGGAATAGAGAGAGTGAGCAAAAGGAACAGCCTGGGTATATGGGCTCTGCATCAAGTCAGCATAGGTAGACTGGCAGGAACTCAACAGGAAACCTTCAAAAAGAGCCATTTCAAACTAAAAATAAAAAAAGTTTATGGTCTTACCTTTATTTGTACATGAAACCCATGCACTGATCCTGGTGAATTAAAGTGTATAAAAAAGAACAAAGAAGATTATAAGCGCATGAATCTGTGGACTCACAGGCACCATCTATCATGAGGCAGGGGTACTGTTTGCCTCCCCTAGTGACTTTTTCACTGCGGTTTTATGATTAATCTGCGAGCCTAAACACATTACAGAAATACATTCCATATGTTATGCAGATTATGGAAGGATAGAGCATATAATCAGAGTGTTTGAAAGCATTTTAACTGCGATATACAGAGGGACAGCGACACAATATTTTCATCGGGTACCAGCAGAGTTCATGAGGGGAGGAGACAGTTCTCCTGGAGGCACAGCACAGCGCTGCCTCACAACGCATCTCCTCCCTGTATTTGAACAGAGCATGTGGAAATTCTGCTATTCTAATTGACAAAAAAAATAAACAATAATAACAATATTGGATTCGAACGGAAAATGAGTTTATAGGACATACCAGCTGACAACTATCAACATTTATTATATTTTATAGTCAAGTTTTTTTTTCTTTTCAAGGTTTACAAGGGAGGCTCTGCCTCCCCTGCCTCCTCTGACTGCACGTCACTGGTGTGTTTACAAAACTAACTAAAACATATAAAAATTCTGGATAAAATTCCCTTTGTTTTCATCTTTGTCAATGTTGGATTGATATAAAATCGATTTATTTCCCTCAAGCCATTTTAGCTGCTGGCACCATATGATATTTAACGGTCCGTCACTTCTTGTCACTTGTCGTTTAGGCGTCTTTTGGTCCCCACTCTACCTGGAAACATGGAGAATAAAGTTGGGAGAAAGCAGCAGAGTCCTGTCTGGGATTTATTTAAATACTACGGAGAAGAAGAGAAAAGATATAAAGAAACTAAAACTAAACTAAAACTAAGCATTTAGAAAATAATGAAAACTAATAAAAACTAGCAAACCTGCTCTAAAAACTAATTAAAACTAACTGAATTAGAGGGGGAAAAAAGTCCAAACTAAATAAAATTAAACTATAATGAAAAATCCCTAACTATTATAACCTTGGCTGGGTCTGGGACATTTCTCCTCCAGATCCTCTCCACTGGAAATGATCAAGGTCTGGTACCTGCAGAAGGTGGTGCAGCTTGGAAACCATACCTTTAGTTCTGTTTTGTTCAGTAAATAAATCTTGGAGTGGGTGAGTAGGCAAAGAACATTGGCAGGGTACACCATGTGCCCTGAGCGCTGACCTCAGCTGGAAATAAAAGAAAAAACATGGAACCTGGCAGATCGAATGCATCCCTAACATCAGCAAAAGACAGCATGTTAGGGTGTATTCAAACTTATTTTGTTTGGTCCTTTTAAAACAGACCAAAGTTAGTTTCCCAGACCTTTTTTTTTTTTAGATGTGAATACAAACATGCAAACAATGATTCAAATCAAACAAACTTCAAACTCCATGGGTTTTACTGGTGAATCAATGTTGTAGAAGATGACGGTGTTTCCACGGTAACTACAGAGTCTCTGAACGTCCAAATGGGCCATATCTGATAACCATGAAAAGACGACAAACTGTATTTACACCAGTTATTTACATGTGTTGATAGAATTAGTGGATCAATAGGTGTTAAACAGTTTAGATCAGTGGATGGTTTTTGTGGATGTTTGGGTCTTTATGGGGTTAGAGCAGGGGTGGAAAACCTGTGGCTCATGGGCCACATTTAGTTTTTGGGCCCTTTTCAAGTGGCTCCATGTGGCTTTGTCAAAAAACATGGAAAGACTTTTTTATTTAAACACATTTTGATATCATTTTCACAACCATAAACTTATTCTGATGTTATGCAGTTGTAAAAATGTAACTACACTCCAAATTAATCAAAAAGTAGTAGTAGTAGTAGTAGTAGTAATAGTAATAGTAAAACAAGACTACTTTTTATTTTATGACACTTCAGGTAGTCATCTGTATACTCAAAACAAGAATGACAAATTTAACCATTTTCTTTAGTTTAGTTCTGTAATGTATTTGTACTTCTGTAAATGTACTGAATCTTTGATTTCGGTAAAACACATAAGGATATATTTTGGCTCCTGACAGATTTTCTTTTCTATTTCTGTCCTAAAATGGCTCTTTAGATAGCAAAGGTTGCTGACCCATGGTTTAGAGTGAGAGAAACCAATCAAAACCAAAAGGTGGTCCCAGGCACAACAAACCCCGCCCCTCACATGAATTGTATCTTATTTTGGCCTCAATCCAGCTGTTGAATTTGAAGAAAATTGAAACAAAATTGATGTTTTTATAGACATGTGAAATTCCGCCCATTATAAGTAAATGAGAGGGGAAAAAAAGATTTTAAAAATTCATGAAAAATTTCAACTTTGACCTATTTTAACCAAAATGTAATGATATTTATTCTGGGTCACTGGCAGTCTATGAACCAAATTTGGTATGAATTAAACCAATAATTTTGCTGTTAGAGTGTCAACAATGAAACAAATAAACAAACCAAACCAACAACAATACTGCTTGCCTCCCCTTTGGGGGGCAGAGTAAAAATAGATGACAGACAAAATAGTTTTTTGCTGATTCTTTAATTCTCATCTAAAAACACAAACGAACCCTAAACCAACAGAGTGGAAGTGCTGCTGGGTCTTCTTGGTGATTATCCACAAGTGCTCTTTGGAAACTTGAAAGTAAGTGAGTAAATTTTATTTATAGAGCACTTTTCACAGACAGAGTCACTAAGTGCTTTATCAAGTCAAATCAGAATCAAATCAAGTCTACAGAGACCCAACAGAATCCTCCAGGAGCAAACACTTGCGATTGGTGACAGTGGCGAGGATAAACTTCCCTTTAACAGCAGAAACCTCGAGCAGACCCAGACTCCTGAAGGATGGCCGTCTGCCTTGACCAGTTGGGGTTGTGTCTTATTATTTAGAGTCATGAAAATCCGCATAAGCATGCAAGATTTCAAAAAATATTCCAAGGCACACTTTCGGATTTGTGTTTTTTCACTAGTCAAAGCCCAGATGAAGACCAGAGGTCACAACGCGTTGGCTGCATTTCAAAAGATTTCCAAGGAGTCATAAAGGCGTTTTATTTTTACACAAATCCTACAGTGTGCCTTGGAATATTTTTTGAAATCTTGCACGCTTATGCGGATTTTTTTGACTATAAACACAAATGAACCCTTCGCAAAATTATACAAGATTGAAGGAGGCAATATACATCAGATAAAGGTGACCAGAGTTGTGCTGGTTTTGTATTGTTTTGTTTTGGTGCGCGCACACACACACACACACACACACACACACACACACACACACACACACACACACACACGCACACACACACCATAGTGATGGTATCTATTTAAGGTCCACACACACCCCAGACAGCGTGAAAGAAGATTAAAAATGGAAAAAAAAAAAAAAAGTCCAGACAGAGAACAGGGTCTCTGCAGGTGAAACCCCACCACACACTGACAGAGGGTCAGAAGTGAGGATTATAAAGGATTATCACGGGATAAGTCTATATTGTGTTTTTAGAGAAAAATGTTACATACTTTCTTTTAAATTACATTTTAATCTGCTACACTGAAGAGTTGAGTATTACATTCCAAATGGATGTCAGGGAGAAAAAAAATCCCATTTGACATGTTTACATCTTGTTTGAGAGAAGTTAATAATTACCACTGTGTTTTTATCAGTACAGACAGAAAAGGCTTAAATACGGTGACTAACGGTGTCTTTACCATCACATTCTACACTGAACAACACAGGAGACCATTCCTGTCTGAGACCGTCAGACTGGAGAATTTCTCATTATAACCCCATAATCTTAAACTACCACATCTAGGTGTGGTAGTTTTTGTGCTGGGGAGAGCTGACTTTTGGGAAAAAATGTTGCTCTATATTTTATAAGTACTGACATAAAAATAGTAGGGATGCACTGATATCACATATACTATACCAGTATTGGGTATCAGGTCCGATACTCAGCGTGTGTACTCGTACTCATAAAAGTACTCTGATACAGCCACAATGATACCACTTACGGCAGTGTGACATTTGCAGTTAAGTGCAGCAGGTATGCGGCGGAGGAGTAATGTCAGCAGTGTGGAGAGTTTTCCAAATAAATGACGGTGATAAAAGTAACTTTAAAGACGCAGACGGATGGTACAAATTGCTGTTCTAATTGTGTCTTAACCCTTTCATGCATGAATTATGAGAACCTAAGTGTAGATTTTTCTTCCTGAGTGTTTCTATTCCTCTTTAGACATTAAAAAAACAATGCCATTGAAAATGTTTTTGTGAACCTTTGTTTCATGGAGTTACAAAAATGTCCACTCAGCTGGACACCGTGCATTTAAGTTTTGAAACAAAGAAACATCTATTTAAAACCCATTATCAGAAAGTGATATGCTGTGTGAAAACTATGAGATACTAGAAGCACTCGGAGAGCGCAGACCTTCGCCAAGGCTGATCAGTGGCCCCCCCCGTGGGCCCCCCCACCCCCGATCACCACCAAAATTTAATCATTTCTTCCTTATCCCATTTCCATCAAACCCTGAAAATTTCATCCAAATCTGTCCATAACTTTTTGAGTTATGTTGCACACTAACGGACAGACAAACAAACTAGAAGCACTCGGAGAGCGCAGACCTCCGCCAAGGCTGATCAGTGCCCCCCCCCCCCGTGGGCCCCCCCACTCCAAGGATCCAATCTGTCCATAACTTTTTGAGTTATGTTGCACACTAACGGACAGACAAACAGACAAACAGACAAACAAACAAACAAACAAACAAACAAACCCTGGCAAAAACATAACCTCCTTGGCGGAGGTAAACATTTTTCACACTGCTAATCTGATGTTTCTTCACATTTTAACATACTCTAATACTTGTTATTATTCACTTCATGGAGATAATATACAAAAAAAACCTTTTTGATTAAGAAAATTTCATTACAGTCTAATAACAATTAGCAAATGATTTACACTAAAACATGTTACTGCAGATCAGGTTCAGGTCAAGAACAGCACAGTTACAGTAATGGTATGAATTGCAGTGGATGGGATGATACACAAGTGTCCACTGTGTTGGATGATATGGAACTAAAACAACAAAACACGTGAATATGAATATACAGGAGAACATCTGTAGAATAACTGTCCACTGTAGTGACCACTATGCATGAAAGGGTTAATATTTGGTGTACATATATGTTTGTATGTTTAGACTCTATATTTGTATGTGTGTGTGTGTATATATATATATATATATATATATATATATATATATATATATATTTTTTTTTTTTTTTTTTTTTTTTTTTTTTTTTTTTTTTTTGAGTGATTGATTGATTGATTGTTAATTTCTTTCCTGCTATTTTTTTTAATTATATTTAACCCTTTCATGCATAGTGGTCACTACAGTGGACAGTTACTCTACAGCTTTAATCTTGTATATTCATGGGTTTTGTTGTTTTAGTTCCATATCAACCAATACAGTAGACATTTATGCATCATCTCATAAACTGCAATTCATACCATTATTGTAACTTTGCTGTTCTTGATTGGTTCTTGAGTGGAAATCAATTGTTAATATTTATTTTTTGCATATTACCTCCATGAAGTGAGTAATAACTAGTATTAGAATATGTTAAAATGTGAGAAAACATCAGATTAGCTGCATTAAACATGGTTTCATTTCACTGTTTTCATATCACTATATGATATTGGGTTTTAAATACATGCTTCTTTGCTTCAAGAATAAAATTCATGATGTAGCTGAGTGGACATTTTTGTAACTCCGTGAAAAACAGGTTGATTCAAAAAAATATATATCACATTGGTTTTTTGTTCATGCCTAAAGAGGAATAAAAACACTCAGGAAAAAAAAATCTTGATTAAGGTTCTCATAATTCATGCATGAAAGGGTTAAATGGAGCTTCTGTACCACACAATAATTTCCCTCTGGGATTAATAAAGTATTCTGATCATGATTCTGATAATCCTGTGTTTTACAGAATACTTTATGAAAGACTGAAGTTTTAATAAACATAAAAGGCTTTTGTCTGAGTTGAAGTTGGTTTGACAGCATGGTCGACCAGGCAGAGGATTAGTTCAGCTTTAAATTGTCTGGTGGGAATAAATACTATGTAGTTCTGGTGGTCTTTATGCATGAGTCTGTGGAAAGACCACCATGACAGTAACTCTGGACACGGAAAACTGAGAGAAGCAAATGAACAGTGGAGAACATAATGGCTGTAGGTCCTGTCAGGATATATGGAGCATGTAAATGAAAGCAGGAGCAGTTTGCTTTGGCCTTCAGATGTGATCCTTCACCTATAGCACCATTACTCGATTTAAGAAAACCTTTTTCTTTGTAAATGGCGTGGAAATTATTTCCTGTCTTAAGAAAAGCCTTTTTTCATGCAACCTAACATTTGGTTTTTCGTGAAGTATGCGTATGAAAAAATCAGAGCTGCCAGGCAGTCGGTGACCTCTGACCTCAGTAGAGACCAGGATGAGTTACTGGAGTGTGGTTATGAAATGTTTTTGCATGTGAAATCAGCCACGGTGTCAAAAGTACAGCCATTTTTTACTCTAGTGGAAGAACAGACTGGTAGACGTAGATGCACTGATTCGTCGTCTTTACTGCAGTAAAAGGGAAAAATACAGGCTGTCATTTCTTCTAAAGTAATGTTGTTAGTGTAAAGGGTTGTTTGGTATATACAGGATATATAAGTTAAAACATTCCTCTGAAGGACATATCCTCCAGCTATTTCTGTGGAAAATGTGAACTGAACATCAGTTTAACCCATAAAGACCCAAATATCTACCTCTGACCAAAACCATCTACTAATCTAAACTAACAAACTGATCTAAAGTTCATGTTTAACATAACAAAAGCAATAATAGATAATAAAGTTAATTTATGCAGCACTCATCACAGAAAAAGTTCACAATAAAGTTTAAAATAGTGTACAATGAAATCAGAAGTAAAAAAAAAAAAAAAAAAACAACCCACAGCTACAGACACAGGCATAAAAACATAAAAACAAATGGTCATAAACCCTGTCTAAACAAGTAGGTCTGCAGGTTTTTTTAAAAGACTCCAGCGAGTTCAACCCATAAAGACCCAAATATTCAACAGTGACCAAAGCATCTACTGATCTGAACTGTTTAATACCTGTGGATCCACTAATCCTATCAATACATGTAAATAATTAGTGTAAAATACAGTTTGTCATCTTTTCATGGTCATCAGATATGACCCATTTGGACATTCAGAGGCTCTGTAGTTACCGTGGAAACACTGTCATCTTCTACAACATTGATTCACCAGTAAAACCCATGGAGTTGGATCAATGACAGTGGATGGACACACTTGGTTTATGTTCAAGAAATGATACATTTTGTGGAAAAAGTCACTTTTTCCTCAGTTTTCTCTGTTTCTGATGCAATAATCTTTGAATTTACTCTGAGGTTTTATGAACATCTACATGATCAGTGCATTAAATATAGGAAAATACAGGATTTACATTGAAAAAATGCCAAATACAGAGGATAATATTATAATAAATGGTGATAAATCACTTGAGAAAGATTAAATCTACAGAAAAATTCTTTTTTTTTTTTGCCTTCAGTTATTGATATTTTTGCTGAAAAATTCACTTTAACTTCAGTTTTCTCTGTATTAATCTAATAACCTTTAAATTTTAAATTTTTTTCATGAAAATCTAAATTAATTATTGAAATTGAATATAGGAAAATACATGATTTACACTGAAAAATGCAAAATACAGAGGATAATATTATAATAAACGGTGGTAAATCACTTAAGAATGGCTAAATTTACCGAAAAATTTATATCTTTTTTTTCTTCAGTTTTCTCTCTATTGATCTAATATCCTTTGAATTTACTGAGTTTTCATGAGAATCTCAATTAAGTATAGGAAATTAAATACAGGAAAATACATGTTTTACACTAAAAAAATGCAAAATACAGAGGATAATATTATAATGAATGATGATAAATCACTTAATAAAGTTTAAATAGTGAGAACATTTTATTTGGGAACTGCCATAATAGTAGCCCTGGCTCTTCATGGGTTATAATTCACTTGTAGCCTCTTAGTTTTTTCTCGCTGTGTCCCTTTTGGAAACCCATCGCTCTGCCGTCTGGACATTTAGGGCGACCTACTGGATGTTCTCCACACCCCACAGCGGCCTGGGGGGTGGGTGGTTCAGCAGATAGTCAGGCATGAGTGAGTTCTGTAAAAGGTTAGCGGGACTGATAGTATTTGTTTTGGCTTTTGGGAGCACAAATGAACATCTACATGATCAGTAAATTAAATATAGAAAAGTAATTGATTTACACTGAAAAATGCAAAACACAGAGGATAATATTGTAATAAATGATGATAAATTGCTTAAGAAAGGTTAAATAGAAAGAATAATTCATTTAGGAACTGCCACAAAAGTAGCACTGGGTCTTTATGGGTTAAAAACCAAAGGATAGAATGAATTTAAATGAAAACGGTATCAAGTTAATTTGATGCAGTAAAAAATAGATTTTTAAATTTTAAGTTATGTTTCAGGACAATCAATGTAATGCATGCGTTGCAAAAAAATTATAAAATAATTATATAATATACTATAATTGATGGTGTCCAGTGTTCCTTGGTTGGAGGCAGTGATGTAAGACAGCAGCAGAAGAACAGGAAAGTGGAGGTTTTATAATTCGTGACAGCATAATTAGGATTTTTCTCTCATTACAAACTGGATTAAATCTCTTGTCACTCATTTCATATGTGTGTTACTGTGCCTAGAGTTTATATGTGGTCCATTGGACATACAGGACTGCTGTACATGCACCTTATACATATAATCATGGGACAAAATGACAGAATTTTAAATTACATTAATGCAGATGTTTTGGGAAATGAGCATTCCTGTCTTTGTTTGGACGTCTTTTCCACATGTAAACTGTGTTGAAGGTCACTACCAGATTTATTTGTAACATCCTCTATTTAACCCATAAAGACCCAAACAGCTACTGGTGACCAAAACCATTACTGATCTAAACTGTTTAATACCTGTTGATCCACTAATCCTATCAATACATGTAAAATACAGTTATTCATCTTTTTATGGTCATCAGATATGACCCATTTGGATGTTCAGAGGCTCCGTAGTTACCATGGAAACACAGTCATCTTCTACAACATTGACTCACCAGTAAAACCCATGGAGTTGGATCAATGACAGTGGATGGACACACTTGATTTTATGTTCAGTTAATGACATATTTTACTGAAAAAGTCACTTTATCTTTAGTTTTCTCTGTTTCTGATATAATAACCTTCAACTTTAACCCTTTCATGCAAGAATTATGAGAACCTTGGTCAAGATTTTTTTCTTGAGTGTTTTTATTCCTCCTTAGACATAAAAAAAAACAACAACAATGTGATCAAGTTTTTTTTTCTATGGAGTTACAAAAATACCCATGCATTTAATTTTTGAAGTAAAGAAACATATGTTTAAAACCCAATATCAGAAAGTGATATGAAAACAATGAAATAAAAACATTTTTAATGCTGCTAATCTGATGTCTTCTCACATTTTAACATATTCTAATGCTAGTAATTACTCACTTCATGGAGATAATATGCACAAAAAAAAACAACTTTTTGTCTAACAAATAACTGATTTACACTCAAACATGTCACTGCAGATCAGGTTTATCAAGAACAGCAAAGTTACAGTAATGGTCTGAATGTCAGGGTATGAGATGGTGCATAAGCGTCCACTGTGTTTGCTGATATGGAACTAAAACAACAAAACCCATGAATATAGAAGAGAACAGCTGGAGAAGAACTGTCCACTGGAGTGACTTATGCATGAAAGGGTTAATTGGAGCTTTTATGAACATCTACATGATCAGTAAATTAAATAGAGGAAAATACATAATTCTCACTGAAAAACTAAAAAATGCAGAGGACAACATCATGAAAAATGGTGATACATCACTTAAGAAAAGTTAAATATAAATAAATAACTGTGAGTTAATATATTAGAAGACAATGATATCCCATCCCAATGCATGCATGAATATTGTTGTTTTGTGTGTATTAAACATGCACCTAAAACATTAAATATAGGTTTTATACTGTGTGTAAGCTGTGATTGTTTTTCCTTTCAGTATTAATTTACATATAGTTATATCATCAGCCGTTTTGAACGAATGACTCTTATTTAGCCTTCCTACTAAGAAACGGTCCTTGGCTTTGAGTATTTGACCTGCAGTCCTTTGTTGTCAGCACATGCGTGTACATGTGTTGAAAACTGTATACACTGCAAAAATCTAAATCGTACCAAGTGTATTTTTCTCGTTTCCAGTCAAAATATCTCATCACACTTAAAATTAGACATAATCACCTAAAGAATAACTTTTTAGTGAGATATAAGAACTTTTTTTAGACAATAGATCTTGAAAATCTTATTTCAGGAAATCTTACCAAGATAATTTTCACCTGTTCCATGGGCAGATTTTTTTTTTGCTTGAATTAAGACAAAAAAATCTTGAATTAGGCAGTAGTAGTGAACGTGGAAACACAGTCATCTTCTACAGCACTGATTCACCAGTAAAACCCATGGAGTTGGATCAATGACAGTGGATGGAGACACTTGTTTTATGTTCAGTTAATGATGTATTTTACTGAAAAAGTCAGTTTTCCTCCAGTTTTCTCTGTTTTGGTATGATAACCCTCAAATGTAATCTCAGCATGATGATTAAAGTACATGATCAGTGAATAAATATAGGGAAATACCTGATTTTCACTGAAAAAAGGCAAAATGGAGAGGATAATATTATGATAAATGGTGATAAATCACTTAAGAAAGGTTAAATAGCGAGAAAAAATCATTTGGGAACTGCCACAGAAATATCACTGGGTCTTCATGGGTTAAGAGCCACAGCATATATGAGTTTAAATGAAAACAGTTCATTTAATGCCATAAAAAATAGATTTTTAAGTTTCAACTTGGTGACCCTCTTTTATGTCTGCTCTTTCCTGCTGCATCTTTTACATCATTTTCTTTTTGCTGCATATGTTTTATTTTCACCATCACATATACTGGCCTATTGTCTTTTCCAGGCTACGTGTTAATGTTTAGTCCATTTAGATTTAAATCAGTCTGGGTGTTGTGACAGGGTTCAATGATGCAAAATAAAAAATAATCGACTCCCCTCATTAAAATCATTTTTGCGTTAAAACTAAAATAATGAGCCTTTCTTGAAAATATCCTGAAAAGAAAGCACAGATATTTGTGTTAAATCAAGGAAATAAAAAAAAAGCAGGGTAACACTTTACTTGAAGGTCTAGTTTATAATGCATTAAACGCACATTCATAAGACATTATAACACATTTATAATGCATTATAAAAGTCATTACAACAGTTTATGATCATGTACAACAACTTATACCAAGGTTAATAAAGTATTATAAGTGTGGACATAATGTATTATAAATTCAACTTTCATAATGTTTTATACATCCATACCAAAGCAGTGTGAAGGAATTTATTTTTTTTAGGTGGGGAACTTTTGTTAGGTTTTGTCACTGGTCCCTATACCCATCTATTTTAAGGATTTCATATTTATTAAAAAAAAAAAAAAAAAAAAAAAAAAAAGGATGTGTTTGAATTAACAAAGATTTAGAGCTGCCACATTATTTTTTATTTATGTATAAAGCAACATGTAACCCTTCTATTTACTGTCTCTGTTCTTTTAATGTTTTGTTTTTGCAAAATAAAGAGTTATTCAGAACACTTTGATGTATAATTTTTGACTTAGACTTTACTTAGAGCCAGCAGATACTGCTCATACATCATCATACTTGTGTTAGAATATCATCAGTCCTCCTGCAACTTATTAGTGATGTTTCTAAGGCATTGTTCAGTTTCAGAAACTACATGTCACAGCAGTTCTCTGTGTCTTTATAACTGATTAGAGTTATGATGGTTAGAATATGTTCTGTAACCCAGGACTAGAGATTCCTCCTACAAACACTGTTGTCACTTTGGTATGGATGTATAAAACATTATGAAAGCTGAATTTATAATACATTATGTCTACACTTATAATACTTTATTAACCTTGGTATAAGTTGTTGTACATGATCATAAACTGTTGTAATGACTTTTATAATGCATTATAAATGCATTATAATGCCTTATGAATGTGCACTTAATGCATTATAAACTAGACCTTCAAATAAAGTGTTACCAAAAGCAGATAAATAAATATACAAGTAACATACAGACACAGATAATTCAGTAAAAAAAAAAAAAAACATGTGAAAGTACACTATTTGTTCAGAAATCATATAATACCAGAAATGCAGACCATGTTTTATTTATGGCAGGCACAATAATGCACACTCCACCCTTGTCAGACAGTTCCAGACAGATCACACAAACTACTGCTACTTAGGCTCAATTAGAGATGTAAAAGAAATGGAAAAAGCACGTTCACATTGGGATTTTACCTCACATTAAAAAAATAAATAAATAAATCCTCAAGATGAATGGGCACACCTAAGACTGTAAACCGCAGTAGAGTTATTAGCTGTTGGAGCTGAACAGCGACTTTGGAAGCTGTTCCATTCAGTCATACTTAAAATGGAGAAGATTCAATTGTGAGATGGCTTTCATCAGTCAGCCTGGCAAACACTGAGGAACTCCAATTTACATATGATGTATGTTTCTAAGGGACTTTCTAGGGACTCTTGGCAGCCAGATAAAAAAACAGCCCACAGGCAACAGAAGAGCTCCCAGACACTGGATTAAACTCATGTATGTGGATGAAGCCTCTAGTCCAGGTCCCTCTAGTCACACTCATTTCAGTTCAGGGGGCAGTTTCAGTTTCAGTGGGTCAGACCAGTTAAATAATAACACTGGAAAAAGGAAAACTACATTATGAAAGTGTTTATATCTATAAAAGTTTGTGAATAACATGAGCAACCTAAAATATCTTAGGAAAAATTAGTGCAATTTTAACAATATTCTGCCTCTGTTTATGATTGACACATGTTCTGGACAACTAACAGATCACAGTGGATCTACAAACACACAAAACATTTAGTAACAGGCAGAATATTGGTTAAAATGCACGTACTACCACATGGCTGTAACAGTGGTGAACCTATGTATATACTGCTTTTACCCCACCCCCCAAAGGGGAGGCAAGGGGTGTTGTTTTTGGTTCAGTTTGTTTGTTTGTTTGTTTGTTAACAGTCTAGCAGCAAAACTAATGGTTGAATTCATGCCAAATTTGGTTTATACATTGCCATGTACCGAAAATAGACCTCATTACATTTTGGAAAAATAGGTCAAAGTTTAAATTTTTTATGAATTTTTAAAATCTTTTTTTCCCCCCAATTACTTATAATGGGCAAAATTTCAAATGTCTGTAGCAGCAAAACTATTGGGTAAATTCATACCAAATTCAGTGCATATATTGCCAGTGACCCAAAATAGAAGTGACTACATTTTGGGAAAAGTTGGTCATAGTTCCAGTTTTTTATGATTTTTTTTTTTTTTGTTTCTTCTCCCCATTTATTTATAATGAGTGAAATTTCAAATGTCTATAAAAACATCAATTTTGTTTCAATTTACTTCAAACTTGGCACATATATAGAGGCAACTGATATGCTGACATCAGCACATGCATAGACATGATGACATCAGCTGGAGTGATGCCAAAATAAGCTACATTACGTGCGAGGGGCGGGGTTTGTTGTGCCTGACACCACTTGTTCTATTTTACTTTATTTATTTATTTATTTATTTATTTTATATTTTTCTCTCTGTGGGTTGGTATCCTGTATGTTCTGGGGGGGGTGAATTGTTGAGCATTGTTTGAAGGAATTTATGTATTTGTGTATATGCACCATGTAACATTGATGCTCAATGTATATAAATTATTATTATTATTATTATTATTATTATTAACAACAACAACAACAACAACAATAATAATAATAATAATAATAATAATAATAATAATAATAATAATAATAATAATAATAATAACATTGACATTTCAGGTTGTTCATATTTGTTCAGGTTATTCACATTTTGTGAGAAAGGATAATTTGAAAATGTCCATTGTCCCAATCTGTTTGTATGGAATTTTACTTTTTACACAAAAACAAACAGTAACATTTGGAGTTGTCATTATTTATAGTTTATTATGATAGTATTTTACTGATCTGATCCACTTCAGATCATATTGGTCCATATTTGACCCCTGAAATAAAATGATTTTAACACCACTGATTGTTAATATCTTCAGTTTAATTTTTGCGTTTCAGGGCCGGTTTTGGCCTGCGGGTCATATGTTTGACACCTGTGTTCTAGTCGGTGCCATCCATGGTGCTCTCGTTGCTCCATCCTTCCTGTCTCCAGTAAATCCCCCTCATAATCCCTGCCTCTCCTCTGTGTGCCCCTTCACTTTCCCTCTGGGCTACAAGGGGAAGTGTGTGGGATGTCATGGTGCTACAGACCAGGTATTAATCATGTGTTTACTCAGAGCCAGGGATACTCCTCTACTTACAGAGGCTTGTTTTGAACAGCTGGAACATTAGAGGACACAATGCTCTCTCGCTTCATTGCCTCTAACCATATCGCTGCCACTTCTGCTGCTGAATAACAGGCTGGGCTCGAGAAAAGGAGCCTGATCTCACATCCTCTGGGCAATAAAGCTCTTTCATGTTAAGTCACAACACAAATGTCTCTTTTACCCTTTATAGGACACTCATAGAAATACTGTGAAATTCAACATTTCAACCCTAGTGTGTTATTGGAGGACAAAACAAGAACAAAACTAGTATTACCCCGAGTCCTGAAGGGGAGACAAGGGGTATTGTTTTTGGTTCGGTTGGTTTGTTTCTTTGTTTGTTTGATTGTTAACACTCGAGCAGCAAAATTCTTGGTTGAATTTTATACCAAATTGGGTTTATAGATTGCCAGTGACCCAGAATAGATCTCATTACATTTTGGGAACAGTAGGTCAAAGTTCAAATTTTTTATGAATTTTTAAAATCTTTTTTTCCCCATTCATTTATAATGGGTGAAAATTCAAATGCCTGTACCCGCAGAACTATTGAATGAATTCATACCAAATTGGGTTTATAGATTACCCATGACCCAGAATAGATGTGATTACATTTTGGGAAAAGTTAGTCAAGGTTTAAATTTTTTATGAATTTTTTAAATCTTTTTTTTTCCCATTTACTTATAATTGGAAAAAATTTACATGTCTGTAGCAGCAAAACTATTGGTTGAATTCACACCAAATTTAGTTTATAGATCGCCAATGACCTATAATAGATGTGGTTACTTTTTGGGAAGAGTTATTTATTTTTTAATTTAATTTAATTAATTTATTTATTTAGAACATGCAAAAAAAACTAAATAAAACACAACAAACTAAAACAAAATAAAACATTTAAATGGACAGAATCTATCTTCAAGCACATACAACTCTGAATTTTGCATGGTCAAAAAGGAGTAGGAAGATTAACTTATTTAATCCTACCCCTCAGTGCTTTTACACCTTTGTCACTAACTTAATACAAAAATCAAACAATACTATTTTCCTTATTTTAGCATCGAACCACAACAAATATATAATGCAGTTACTGAATTACACACAACAAAATGCTCATGTCAGTACAGTCATACAAACAGACTCAACAATTCAACCATTTTCTTCAATAGTTACAGCATATTTATCAGTACAACATAAACAAACAGGCCTCACTGTCATTATCAAACATTGGTTGATATTTGTTTTATCTCCACACACAATTTGTGGAGATAAAACAAATATCAACCATAATTCAGTTTAAAAAAAGATATAAAGAATTGATTCTTGAGAGGTACAGTATTTAATAATGACAATGAAAGTTGGTCAAACTTAAAATTTTTTATGAATTTGTAAAATCTTTTTTCTTCTCCCATTATTTATAATGGGCAAAATTTCAAATGTCTAAAAAAAACCCATCAATTTTGTTTCAATTTACTTCAAACTTGGTACATATATTGAGACAATTGATATGCTGACATCAGCACATGCATAGACATGATGACGTCAGCTGGATCGATGCCAAAATAAGATACAATACATGTGAGGGGCAGGGTTTGTTGTGCCTGGCACCACTTGTATGTTTGTTTGTTAACACTCTAGCAGCAAAACCATTGGTTGAATTCATACCAAATTGGGTTTATAGATTACCTGCAACCCAGAATACATCTGATTATATTATGGGAACAGTAGGTCAAAGTTCAAATTTTTAATGAATTTTATAAAATCTTCCTATTTACTTATAATAGATGAAATATGTATGAGGGGCGGGGTTTGTTGTGTGTGGCAGAACTTGTTTTTGTGAAAATTTTCAAAACTTTATTTTCATGTAAAAAAGCAAGGTCAATGAAGTTACCATATTTGGCTCCTTGCTCAAAAGTTGCAAAAAAAAAAAAAAAAAATCAAGAAATACAAGAAAAATACATGTAAGGTGAAAGGAACATGTATGTTAGAACATTAGAACATGACTTTTAGAACATTAGACCAACATCAGCGCTGATCCAGACCCCTGTCCACATCCACATTATTTGAACATCATTCCTTACATTAGTACCATTACTTCTGGTACCTAACAAAGCAGGTACACTCTCTGTTCATGCAGAGGTGGACCTTACAGACCCTGGAGACCACACTGGACCTCAGATTGTTGACTCACTGTCCACACTGTAACTGTTGCTGCCACTGTCTTGTAATGTATGTGGAAATTACCAAAAATAGTCACTCGTCCAGTAAAGGGTCAAGCGCAGACAACGACATTAACTGTAAGACAAGCGGGCTTCGGTGACCTCTACATAATGAGAGTCTTAAAGAAAATCAATTTATTGCAGCTAATCAATGCAGATAATTCCAAAAGTGGAAAGGAGGTCGGTGTGATTAAATACACTGACCTGAAAATGAAAATGAATCACATTATGCTCCAGGAGATAACAGTATAATCAATCTGGACTAAGACGGTCATGTATTCAAATGCATCTTAATTTGTTTACTCATCACGATGATGAATTCTCGCTGCCTTAATCTGTTTGGTCTCTCACTGGTCAACCATCTTTTCATTTCTGGGATGTCAGACAGTAAATCAGGCCTCGTCTTCACCAGTAGCACCATGGTAATGTTCACTGAACGGTCCTGTGGGGACGATCCGAGGGGTTTTAGGAGGATCTGCTTCCAGAAATAGAATATCATATTCATGATTATGTTCAATTACAGTGTGTAACCATGCAAACGTAAAAGTAATTGTGCTTCCTTTAATTAGAATGAGCATTTTACATCCACAGAAGGAATGGGTTTTTGCTTTGGTTTTCTTACTTTTTTCTTTTTTTTCAGTTCTTTTGTAAATGGCCTCCAGCCTTTAGATGCATTACCTTCATCTACTGTGTTTGAATGTGAACCAGAGTGGAGTTCACGCCCCTGAACCGAAGAATCCAAAACAAATACTTGCTCTTAAGGGACATTTACAGTGTTGTGCAAGTTACTTTCAAACTGTAATCCATTACAGATTACTTGCTACTGTTATTTAAAAGTAATTCCTTACCTTAAAATATTACTGTCTCAGAATTGTAATGCCTTACATGACTCCTGTAACTATATATATATACAAAGTGTATATAACTTATATGTATATGTACAGTATATAAACAGAATAGAATAGAATAGAACAGAAATAGAATAGAATAGAATAGAATAGAATAGAATAGAATAGAAATAGAATAGAACAGAAATAGAATAGAATAGAATAGAATAGAATAGAATAGAATAGAATAGAATAGAATAGAATAGGAACAGGAATAGGAATAGAATATCAACAAAACACCAGTACTACAAAAAATAAGAATAAAGACAATATAAAATTACAAAAACTAAAAATAAGATGTGAAAACAGAATATAACTTTTTCATTTTTTCTAAGTAACCCCCTAATTTATTGTTTTCAGTGGAAAAAGGAGAGGTGAAAACTCAATGTAACGCTCCGGAACCAACCTCCAAATCTCCCATCAACCCACCCCCTAGTCACTCAGCTGAGACCCTAAACGACCTGTCGCTGAATAGGTTTAGTGTTTCCTTCATACCCCATTACACAACAGTCCTCGAGTGAACGACAGAGGTGGAAGAGATTAAACAGAGGTGTAATGTGCTGAACAGGACTGAACTTTCTTACCTGTAACATTTGGAGCAGGTTAATCGTCTGCTTCATGTAGATCAGGGGTATCAAATTCATTTTAGTTCAGGGGCCACATACAGCCAAATGTGATCTCAAGTTGGCCAGAACAGTAAAATAATAACATAAAGACCTATAAATAATGAAAACTCCCAATTTTTGTCTTTGTTTTAGAGAAAAAAATTACACTTAAATTTTAAAAATTGTGAATAACCTGAACAACCTGAAATTTCTTATGAAAAATAAGTTAAATTTGAACAATTATTATGCTTCAGTTTATTACTCATTACAACTTACAGAGCACAGTGGATCTACAACGACACAAAATATTTATTAACAGGCAAAATACTGTTAAAACTCTGAAGTTTGCAGTTTTGAGTTTGGAACTAAAATCTTCAGTGTAATTTTTTCGTTTTGCAAATTCATCTTGCGGGAACTTTCTTTGGAACTTTTGACATACCTGATGTAGATTCTGCTCCTGAAAAAAACTCCCCAGACTTGGTCACCCATTGAAAACCAGTCTCATAAGGACGCAAAAATAAATAAATAAAAACAACTATGACTGGTTACAGGTTAGAAAAATGTCAACTGACTCTTCTTCCTCCAATGAGAGTACAGCCTCAGGTCACATGTTCTGCAGAAACGTTCAGAGCCACATACTGTGTATACTCATATGACCAGCATCCCATGATGATGACATGAACATATTTACACAGAAATTATGTCAAAACAGTAAAAACAACTTCAGCAAAGGTTGACATGAACTTCAAGGCCCAGGACAAGTATCATAATATTTGACTTTTTTTATTTTTAGCTGTTTTAATCCATTATGCACCTCCTCACATCAGAACCACTGCTACTGTAAATAGATTTATATATACACTTTATTCTATTGTAATTTATTCTTTATACCACCTATTTATTCTTATTCTATTTTTACCTTTTTTTTTTTTCTTTTTTTTTACTGCATGGCTTTTTAATCACAAGGTGAGAGAGAAACGCTATCTTACTTCTCTGTATATTCTGTGCATCCATTGAAAATCTTTGAATCTTTGAATTGGATCTTTGAAACGACATTTTTGTAAATATTTATGCAACTGCAGTATATTTAACCCTTTAACCCCTGAGATGTTATATCTGCTGTGAGTTTGTATCTGTGTCAGGTTCATAAAAGCTGCTGTGAGTTTGTGTTTGTGTTCCTTTTCTTCAGTGGTTTTGTTTTACTGTTTGTTTTAGGGTGAAATAGCAGAAAAAGAAAATGAGAGGAATTGAAGTTTGACAGGTTTTTACTAAATAAATCACTCAGAATGTACATTAGTAAGAGATTTAGGATGTTGAACAGGAACTGTAAACTGGAACACACTGGAAAATAACAAGGGTTTGAATTTTGGCCCAGTAGTTTTTGGTTTGAGGCCCTTTTTATTTCCAAAAAGGACTTACATGGTCAAAACTCGGTAAAAACACTGTAAAAAAAAAAAAAAAGAAAAAAGAAAGACAGAAAGAAAAAAAAAAATCACCACAACACTGCAAATAACAGTAAAACAAGGAAAATGTTAAAAAAAAAAAGATGTGAGTTTAGTTTATACTGAGTCAGCCTCACTCATTGCTCTGTGTTTTACCCCCCCCCCCCCATCACACAGGCGATGGCACTGAGCATGCTCAGATGTCTATAAGAATAGGGTCTATTCTATCAGCACATTTTCAAAACTTTTCCTATTGAGCAAGGTGGTGACTTTTTAGGAATAGATAGATAGATAGATAGATAGATAGATAGATAGATAGATAGATAGATAGATAGATAGATAGATAGATAGATAGATAGATAGATAGATAGATAGATAGATAGATAGATAGATAGATAGATAGATAGATAGATAGATAGATAGATAGATACATAGATAGATAGATAGATAGATAGACAGATAGGTTTACTTTATTAATCCCCAAGCGGAAATTCAAAATACGGTCACTGCTCCACAGAAACAGGCATTACCACATCAACAATAAAAAAATAAAAAAATAAAAAAATAAATACAGAGTGTAAATCATACGTTCAGAAGGCTCACCACAGACACATCAGTGGATAAAGGGTTAAAACAATTTACATAAAAATCCAATTCCAAACTAGTTTCTTGTGTCAGTCATGTAAAAATAACCATATGTGTGTTTCTGCTATAGGAGTCATTTTACACATTAAACAACTATTCATTCTTTAGTTATGACATTTTACAACACACACAGTTTAAAGTGTATGAACAGAACTAACTGTACAGTGAACACCAACATCACAGATCAGAAACTTAGCCCCAGAAGGTTAACATTATGGTGACATTCAGAGCTCTAAGCGGCTGCAGTGTCCTTGTCCACCCTCTGTCTCTGTCCTCAGTGTTACAGGTTCATATTTCCATCATATAAACTTCAGCTCTTGCAGGTTTTTCTTCTACTCTCAGCATAGATTAGTCCTTAATGTCACCATCGTATATTCATAGATTCAGCGCTCAGGTTTTCATACATGTCTGTATATGTTCATCCCATCGCTCATCTCTTACTGTATTTCATTTCACAGGCTCTGCTGTTCATGACCTACGTACAAGAATGTTTGGGAAAATATAGGAAAACTTTTACATTTCAATAAAAGAGCTTAACCTCAGAAAAACTGTTGAATTATTGAAACACTGATGTTATTGTGGGTTTTTGATAGGGATGCACCGATACCGATACGAGTATCGGGCATCGGCTCCGATACTCAGTGTGTGTACTCGTATTCGTACACATAAAAGATATCTGATACAAATGCACCGATACCACTTACAGCCGTGTGACATTCCCAGTTCAGTGCAGCAGGTACGAGGAGGAGGAATAATGTGTGTGGAGTGTGACGAGTGTGGAGATTTTTCAAAATAAATGACGGTGATAAAAGTAACGCTGACTGCAAGTAACGTTAAAGACACAGACAGACACAGACGCAGCGTTCTGTCCGTCCTCTGCGTACATTTCATCTGTTTTCCAGGTGCTGGTGGATGCGTACCCAGACGGAGAATACCAGCGGGTGTACGGAGCGTTGCAGACTGCTGCCAGTGGAAATGAAAACGAAGCTTCTGGCTCATTTCTCTTTTCTCTTCCTGCTGAAGCTAAGATGTTAAACCTTACCAATGAAAACGCAGCAATATTAGTATCACATTAGTGTTGCCTCTGTTGTCTCCATGTTTATTATTACTGACTTTCTTTTTCTCAAAAAACTTTACTCTTCTTTGTGGTATTTGTCCAGTATGGTTAATTCAGAGCAGCGCCCCCTGGTGGATTAATTGACAAACGCTCATTCCAACACATTAAATGTCAGTAGCAGCATTTTGTTCCAGTCAGACTAATGACAACGACAATAAAGCACATTTACAAAAGGAACTAAGAACTGGAATGGGATTATTAAGTACTCGTATCGGTACTCGGTATCGGCAAGTACTCAAATGTAAGTACTCGTACTCAGTCGGGAAAAAAGTGGTATCGGTGCATCCCTAGTTTTTGAGAAATGCAGTTTAGTTACTAGTGTGTAACACTGGTTTTCCTTGGAGCTCAGTCGGTAGAGGCGTCCAGGGTTGGAGTCCCTGTTTAGGCATTAAGGATGGGAAGATAATCCGATATGTATCGATACACCGACATCCGAGTGCACCAGTAGAGCAGGTGTGAGTGAATGAAAGGTTTGGAATGATATTGCGATGCATCAGTTACTGAATGTTTGTATCGATAAAATTAAAAAGAATATATTTTTTACTTGCATTTAAAAGTGTTACAATTTATTTGGGTAAAGTTTTTCCTTTTCTTCAGCCCCACATTAATGTGCTCCGTGCATTAGCGGATGTGTACACTGCAATGACAGTCTGAGCTCTGTGGATGGACTGAGGCATAAGTGCCACCGATGAATACTGTAATGCAGTAGTTTCCAACCTGTTTTGGCTCGTGACCCCATTTTAACATCACAAATTTCTGGTGACCCCAGACATTCAAACAAAGACTTTTTTTGCTAAAATTAATTAGTTTTTGATGATGTAATAGTTTGCTATACTATGTTGCAAATAAATGTTAATTTTAGACGACATTTAGTCTATATAATGTATATTATTCTGGACGGAGGCAGAAAAGCCAGGTGTAGATTACTGCACAAAGGGAGAATTTGATTTTCCTTGGTCAGGATATGTACAGTCAGTCCAGCTTGTATTTACAAGGCTGACAATTAATACTGAACAAACAAGAACTCAAACTATGAATTATGAAAGAGCTGCAGCATCTGAAACTGACCACAATGAACATTTGGAAGATAAACAGAACCACAGTGCTTCAGTTTCAGCTTCACAGTTTGTCATGTCTTTGATGGATCGGGATTGTCTCTGTCAACTCACTCATGTTCTGAAAAGCTCAGATTAAAATTGAGGATTATTATATCAGAAACAGAAAAAACTGAAGAAAAACTGACTTTTTTATATCAGTATCTGAACATAAATCAAGTGTCTCCATCTTTACTGGTGAATCAATGTTGTAGAAGATGATGGTGTTTCCATGTTCACTACGGAGCCTCTGAACATCCAAATGGGTCATATCTGATGACCATGAAAAGACGACAAACTGTATTTTACACCAATTATTTACATGTATTGATAGGATTAGTGAATCATAAGTTATTGAACATTTTAGATCGGTCGATGAGTTTGCTTTCCAGTGGCTGTTTGGGTCTTTATGGGTTAAAGTCATGGTGCATTTTTAGAGGATCCAGTTCCACTACTACTAAATGTATCCCTGAAGAATTTAGAGGTCTATCATTTTTTTATGCACCCATCAACATGTTCAGCTCCCACCTAGTAAAACTCAGAATATTACAGCGAAATCCTTCTTCTGCTGAAAGCGTCCTCCCATCCATCTAAACCACAGGTGTCAAACATGCAGCCCGTGGGCCAAAACTGGCCCTCCGAAGGTTCCAATCCGGCCCGCGGCATGGTTTCATGGAGTGCACAAATTATACTGAAGATATGAACGGTCAAGGGTTTGAGCCCAATGTGATCTAAAGTCAAATAATAGTCTAATAACCCTTACAATAAAATGTGAACAACCTGGAAATGAAGTACAATTTTAACAATATTCTGTCTGTTACTAAATGTTCCGTGGATTGGAGATCCAATTTGTAAGTTGTGTTGATAAGTTGACAGATAATATTGTAGACATTTTTATTTTAGTTACACATTCCAAACTTCAAAATTTCAACAATATTATGTTTGTGTAACATTGTGTGTAAATGCACACACTGTAAAAAAAAAAAATCTTGTTGTTTTTACGGAAAAAAAACTGGCAGCTGTGGTTTCCAGAACAATACTGTAAAAAACACATCCAACTGTAAACATATTTTCGGAATAAGATGTAGATTTAACATTTTAAACATGTAGATTTAACACTGGATTTAAATGGTAAATGGTCTGCACTTATTTAGCACATTTTATACCCCATCATCATCAAAGCCCTTTCCAAAGCCACCAGGTCCAACTGGGACCAGTTTAGGGTTCAGTGTCTTCCATGGACATGGACATATGGACAGTCAGAGTCAGGATTCAAACCACCAACCCTTTGGTTATTGGACGAGCCACTCTACCAACTACCAACCCATTCATTTACAAATTTAAAATGTTAAATTGTTAAATGTTTACTTTTTTATAACTTTTTTATATGTATATTTAAAAAAGCAAATACGCCGTTATTTCAACATTATGGTCTTTGCAATTTAAACAGCACCACATTGTATTTCAATTTACAGTTTTATTTTCTAAAAACAATTGAAATACATCGTTTCTACATACATATCTGGTTTTGTTCACATACTCTTCCTGTAAAAATTACAGCTATATTTGATTCAAACGTTAACACAAAAATCTTTTCAAGTAAACAACTTTGCATTGTATTGTCACTTACAGTTTTTTTTATGTTGCAATTTTACAATGTTTTGGTGTTAATTCTACAGTCATTTTTTACAGTGCATGTACAAGTGATAAGTTGAGGCATAATATTGTTAAAATTTAGCTTATTTTTCTGGACAAATTCAAATTTTTTCTGGTTATTCACATTGTTTTGGGAAAACATAGTTTGGAATTGTAAACATTTCCATAATTGAATGTTTTTTATTGCACTAAAATGAAGAGAAAAACTTGGAGTTGTCATTATTTATAGGTTTTTATGCTATAATTTTAATGATTTGGCCCACTTGAGATCGAATTAGGCTGAATGTGGCCCCTGAACTAAAATGAGTTTGACACCCCTGCTCTAAACAGATCCAACAGTAGTACAGTTCTCTGATGTGTCTGATTCCAGATATAGTCATTTTATTTGTTTTTATTTATTCATTTATTTATTTATTTATTTTAACCATAAAATGATTCTATTGGTCAGTCTTCATGTTGGCCTGATGGTTTTAGAAATATTTAACCAAAGAAAAGTGTTGAAAACTCAATTCATTTCTTTAGAATATTCTTTTTTTTTTCCAGTTGAAAAACAACCATTCTGGACAAACGAGGTTTCCACCCGACAGCAACGATATGCAGGCTAAAAGCAAATAACACTATGCTGTATGTGTGTATAGTATTAAACTCAGAGAGATTAGTTGAAAATGTGATGTGTCACCACAACGGGAAGCTTCTTAACGTTTAAAGTATGCACCAGCAGACAAATCTGTTGGAACGGCACAGAGAGTGGGTGGGGGGGCTTTTAGAGGGAGATCAGAGAATAAGGAGGAGAGAGCAAGGAGAAGGGGGGTAGGGATGATGGCAGGGTGGATGTTGAGGAATAGATAGAGGAATGAGGTGAGAGGGGAAATACATTAGAGAAGCAGAAGATATATAGATGTGAAGGGAGAAAAGGAGGCAGAGAGGAAATGAAAAGGCAGGGAAAGTGGGTTCTGTTAGATGTGAGGAAACTAAAGCCAGCGTCTTCTTTTTTACCTTAATTGGAGAAGCTGACATTCAGTATATTTTTAGACTGATGATGAAGCCAGAAAAACATGTAAAATGTCAAGCTGCCGGGGCATTCGGCGCTTTCACCTGTTACCTGTTTCACCCCAGGAGTAGAAGTAGGAGAAGACTGAAACACAGAAATACTGCTACAGGGTCTGAAGAGAAGGGAAGGAAAAGAAGGGAAGGAAGGAAGGAAGGAAGGAAGGAAGGAAGGAAGGAAGGAAGGGAAGGGAAGGGAAGGGAAGGGAAGGGAAGGGAAGGAAGGAAAGGAAAGGAAAGGAAAGGAAAGGAAAGGAAAGGAAAGGAAAGGAAAGGAAAGGAAAGGAAAGGAAAGGAAAGGAAAGACAAGACAAGACAAGACAAGATAAGATAAGATAGGATAAGATAGGATAAGATAAGACAAGACAAGACAAGACAAGATAAGATAAGAGTTTATTGATCCCAAACTGGGGAAATTGCATTGTTTACAGCAGCAAAAAAGCAGAAAACAAAGTGCAGAAGACATAGAATAGAATAGAATAGAATAGAATAGAATAGAATAGAATAGAATAGAATAGAATAGAATAGAATAGAATGAGCTTTATTGTTGCAGAATACCGTTCTACAGTGGAACAAAATTTGGTTTTATCTTCTGTAAAGTGCTCAAAGTAAAATACACACATCAATTATAATACAGTAAAGAATAAACACACACACACACACACACACACACACACAAGTAAGTCGTACAGGTGACAGTAACAACTATAATGTCAAGTCTTTTTAGTATAAAGTGGGTGGTGCACTGTTCTGAGTTTGGGTTTCAGTTCTGTTTCCACAGCAGAGCATTTAAGAGTAACCACAGTTCATATATAGAAGAGTCTGTCTGTCCATACATACATATAATTTACACATGTATAATATAATTGCACTTGATGACTGACAAACTGATATAATATGGAGGGGTTAGTGTGAACTATTGTATGTTCAGACAGCTGTGAGAAGGAAGGACCTGCAGTATCGCTCCTTCTTTCACTGGGGGGGTAAAGTATTAAGTATAAAGAAGAAGAAGAAAAGGTGTAAAGTTTGTCCTTTTTGGGTGGTGAAGGTCTTTTACATTTGGATGTTATGTGTCCAGAGGAGGAGTGTGTTTTATTCTCCAAAATGCACATTTCATCCTCATTGACTTCTTTAGGTAAACACTGGTTTCCATTCCACTGATTAGAATTTTGTAAAACATTACGTCTCCATCACAGGAAACTTATTTTACTGCTGTGTACCGTAAAAACCGAACTCCTAACTCTGTAATCGGACAAATGAAACGGTCTGTGGGATGTAAACGTTGTCATCTGCTCGTGTGTGGTCGTCCCCTGGGCAGCCTTCCAGTAAAAATAGAATTTAATGCACATTCCTCATCTGTCATTCCACAAGTCTTTGGGGGATTTTAATGCACTTTACGGTTAGTTAGTTATTTATTTTATTTTTTGGCTCATGCAGAAGTATAATCAAACATAAAACATAAGATGAGAGCTCTTTAGATTCAGTCACTATACGACTATAAAGTATTTATTAATGATTTATTCTGAATTACTTTATTCTTAGACATAAATATAGGTATTGTAGACATAGATATAAATATTAATATAGATGTACGTATAGATATAGACATAAATATAGATATAAAGATATAGATATAGATATAAATATAGATATAGAGATATAGATACAAATATAGATATAAAGATAGGTACAGATAAGAATATAGATATAGATATAAATATAGATACAGATAAGAATATAGATATAGATATAAATATAGATTTAAATACAGCTATATTGTTATAAATATAGATATAAATATCGACATAAATACAGATATAGATAAGAATATGGATATAAATATAAATATAGATATAAATACAGCTATATTGTTACAAATATAGATATAAATATATATATAGAGATATGGATATAAACATAGATATATTGTTATAAATATAGATATAAATACAGATATAAATATAGAATATAAAGGTATAGATATACATATAGATATAAATATAGACAGAAATACAGATATAGACATAGATAGATAGATAGATAGATAGATAGATAGATAGATAGATAGATAGATAGATAGATAGATAGATAGATAGATAGATAGATAGATAGATAGATAGATAGATAGATAGATAGATAGATAGATAGATAGATAGATAGATAGACTTTATTTCAAACATATTTAGGCAAAAGAAATTCCAGATTTAAAAAGACTCCAATTCATGGAAATAAATCACCCAAAAAAGAAAACAAATGTTGCACAAATGTATGACTATTTCATTGTTTTTTGTTTTTTTTTTTAAATATACTTTATGTCTGAAAAGGAGTAGGATGATGAGCTCATGTTGTCCAAAGCCCAATTTTACATAACTTGACTAATCAGCTAATGTATACAGTCCATAACAAAGAACAGGCCAGCCATTAAATTACAGAAAAAGAGAACAGGTCATACCATACCATCAGAACTATTACTGTTCTACTGCTTTTCACTGTTACTGTGTCTCTGGAAAAGAAGGTTTTCATACATCTAAAGGTGCTTCATCTTCATCACTAATGTTTTTTTTTCCCCTCACTATCTTTCTATTCACAGCCGATATCACAAATAGAACTCTTAATTATAGCATTTTAACTTTATAATGATTTTACCATATTTATAGCAGTTATGTGCTTTGTTTTGTACATAAATATAGACCATGTTTATAGCTGTTACTAAACGAGAATAACTATTGCTGTTTCTGTTTCTGCCACCTGATGACGCCCATACTGGGAATAATTCACGTACATCAGCGTCCTTACCAAATTAGAGGTAATTGTTGGAAAACTGTTAGTTAATGGTCTGTGCTACAGTATGGTCATGCAGAATAAGCTTTATAATGACTAATACAGTGGTCATATGCTAGTAGTTTGTACGACTGTGTGAGTAGAAGTACTGATTTATCTCTTTTTTTGCTTTATTAAAAGTAAAAAAAGTCTTCTTATCTCATTTTAAATCTTATCTCATTTTTACTTTTTCGTCATTTTTGTCTTATTACACCTTTTGTGTAATTATTTTCTGGTTGAATAAGAAGAAACTAAAAATAAGCAATAAAAACTAAATGAGTACAAAGTCACTGTCAGATTCAAACAAGATAATCAGTCTGTCAACATTTTACATCACTATTTGTCTGTTTTCATCTTTTTTACACTGTTTTTGTCTTATTGAATAAGAACTCATTCACTTATCTAATGTATTTCACATGATTTAGATTTAAGTTAAAGTTAATGCAATGAACAAAAAAAATGTACAAAGCCGCAAAATCAGAGATTACAAGTAGTTTCACTTTGTTTTTTAAATCGCTTTTTCATGTCATTTCATAAATTTTCTCATGTTATATAAGTTGTCTTGCCTTGTTTCTTCATTTTTATCTCACATTTTATGTCACCTCCATCCTGTTGGATTTGCTGTGTGTGATTCACACTGGCGGACATGCCAAAGAAGCTTATTTTCTGTGTGTTATTGTCCAACCTACTATCTATTTCACTTGAAACCTGTGTTGATGTTGTGGAGATGTGCAATGATGCAAAATAAAAAAATAATCAATAATTCAACTCAAGTGCCTCAAATAATGAGCCTGTTTAGAAAATATGTGGAGTAGAAAGTTATATCTGTGTTAAAATAGAATCAAAGTAGGAGAAGTTATCAGTACAGATGCCTGAAAACTCAACAAACTTGGAACATGTAAAGGCATTTTTAATGTGAAGTAAAGGCCAGTGTTGACCCCAGACAGGATGAAGCCCCGTCATCTGACATTCATGATAAATGAATATACTCTGCATAAACAGACAGACTGAGAGAATGTAGCTGATCCACAGTGTAATGGTGTAAATATGCAAAACCACCAGCTGGACTACTAGACATAAGGTAAAACCCACATGTGCTTGAAAATTCAATTAAATTAGAATAAAAAATGACTTATGCATAAAATATAATCAACCCTCTGGCATCCCATCCAGAGAGGCTCCTCCGAACCACAGAAAGCACGTAACCTGCTCAGCACCGTATGGGGGAAAAAAATAAATAAATAAAAAATCAAACATTTCATACAGTTTCTTTTTAACTTTTTAAAAAGTTGTATTTCATCAACTTGAGATGTAAGAAAATATAAATATAAAAGAAATAAAAATACCGAATTCTTAATGATTGTCATATTTTTAACCCTTTAAATGCTTTGTTTGTAATGTAAACAAACCAGATTTTTATCCAAAAAACACAAAAAAAAACTTTTTTCATTATACTACATACAAATTGGATTACTTATTTTTTTGATTAATAGCAACACTAGTTAATATGCATCCTTATTTTTGTGCTACGTCAAATACTTGGTTGTCACTGGCTGTGCCTAAAATGCACAACTATAAATCAAACGATTAAATATCATATACTGATTTATTTTCCTACACTAACTTTCTTTTATTTTTGTAAATCAATGTCATTTGCATTTTATAAACCCTTTAAATGTTTGATTTTGATCATGGTGTCACCACGTTTTTTGATGCAAAAAACATGACTTCTGTCTTTCAATATAATAGAGAAAATGTATTTTTGCAGTCTGGCATATGTAATAATAATAATAATAATAATGGATTAGATTTATATAGCACTTTTCTATGAATGCATACTCAAAGCGTGTACCATGGATCCATTACACTGGGTTACAAAAAAATGTTTTTTGCAAGTCGTCTAGTTTTTTTCAACTGAATTAGGACCATTTTGCACCGCTAAATCCAAAAATGACATTCTTTTTTTCTCAATCAGGTCAGGTTTTTTTGCTCATTTGATTTTGAAAAATTTGATCTTCTCACAAAATTGATTACATTTTTGTGACTTTATCAGTTGATTTTTTATATAGTTCTCACCCAAAATAGGTTTTAAGAGAAAAAAAATCATTTTCTAACAGGATTCCTGTTAGGTACAATGGTGTATTCACCGCAGATGTAGCAGAATACGTCAGGCTTATTTTTGCAAGATCTTCTAGTCGAAGCCATTTCATTCATCTGTAATATTAAAAAAATCATTAATCATAAATTGGCAAAAGTAAAATCTTCAGAACTCGTTTATTGCAAGAAATATGAAAGAATTTTGTATCATATGATGTGAAAATGCCCATAAATGTAAGCAAAAATGTTAAAAAGCCAATATGTAGCATAGTTCAGAAAGTTGACCTGATTGAGCAAAATTAATGGGATTTTTGGATTCAGCACACCAAAATTATCCTAAATCAGCTCAAAAAACTTAAACAATAAATTTGTTGTTGACCAGTGTTATTCATTCAGCCCTAGGGCAGGCTGACGGAAGCCCACGGCCCCTCCGACCACCACCGAACATTCGTACACCAGTTTGAGTAGCAGTATACTGGAGGCAAAGAGGGTGAAGTGTCTTGCCCAGGGACACAACAGCACATGACTAGGACAGAGCGGGATTCGAACCACCAACCCTTCAGTTATTGCTCTACCTCCTGAGCCAGGGCTGTCCAACTCATTTTAGTTCAGTTCCACATTCAGCCCAATTTGATCTCCAGTGGGCCGGACCAGTAAAATAATAACAGTGAAAAGAGTAAAATTCTATTATGATCAGGTTTACATCCACAATGTTTCCTTCAAAATCTGAATAAAAATGAACAGCTTAAATTGTCTTAAGAAAAAAAACTGCAATTTTAACAATATTCTGCCTCGGTTTATCAGTTTATCATTTACACATGTGCATTACAATCACACAAAACATTTAGTAACAGGAAGAATATTGGTCAAATTGCATTTACTTTTCTTAAGACATTTCGATTTGGTCATATTTGTTCAGGTTATTCACATTTTTTGTAAATGTACAGTTTGGTAAGGTAAACATTTTCATGTAATTTTACTTTTTTTAACACCAAAAAACAAAGAGAAAACATGGGATTGTCATTATTTATAGGTTATTATAATAATGTTTTACTGGTTCTTACCCACTTGAAATCTAATTGGACTTGTATGTGTATGTATGTGGAACCTGAATTAAAAGGATTTTGACACCACTGATTGTTAATATCTTCAGTGTAATTTTTGCAATTTTTCACAAATTCATCCTGCAGGCCAGATTGGACTCTTTGGTGGGCCGGATTTGGCCCCCGAGCCGCATGTTTGTCACCTGTGAGTTAAAGTGAAAGTGTGATTTATTTCTGTGGTAGTTGTTAAATCACAGCAGCAGTAACAGGTACAGATTAATAATGTACTCAGCACAAATGTTTTGCTCTTTTAACCACTCTTTGTTATCTGACAGTTTCGTGGACAGTTTCAATCTGTCCATTCGTCATATTAATCCGCTGGCTCTTGCTTTGTAATCCAGCTCATTTGTTTTGCGGACGAGGTAATGAGGCGCCAAGTCACGTCCACGTGGCTTCCCCCTTCAGACTGACTGATGAGGGACTGAAATGGTGAAAAGTCATGGAGGGCACGTCGAGCGGCGTCCTCCATCACTAATATGACATCAGCCTGAATCTGCTTTGTCAACGCGCCCGTGGCTGTTCACTGCAGGTGGAAAGAACAGAGACGGGTGGGTTCGCCTGCCGCTGTCACTGTGATGTAATGATGAGGTGAGGAGGGGGAGATAAAGGGAGACGGAGAGGAAAAGTAGAGCAGAGGAAGAGTGGGGGGGGCAAGGGGAAACACATGAATACAGAACAATAGTGAAAAATGCAAACTTTTGTTTCATTTTTAATGGAATTTTTGGGAATAACAACCAACAAAAAGCCCTAGGATGGAAAAAGTTGGGTTTTTAACTTGTGTATTTCATTGAGTGGGAGCAGGAATTGAATTCATGTCAGAGTTTGAGTCATTCATGTCAACAAGTGATAGATAGAGATAGATAAATAGAGATGAAAAAGTAGAAATGAAATCACACAGATGAGAAAATGAATGGAAGAGAGGGACAAAGGCCTTTAAGTGTGAATAAGGTTAAGATAAGATCAGACAAGATAAGATAAGATCAGATCAGATCAGATCAGATCAGATAAGATAAGTGTTCAGAGAACACAAACCTCCACCAAGCACCCTGAACAGTGTGCATGTGTGGATCGACTATTTCTTTTTAAATTAAACAGTTTCCAGGTTGTTCCATACAGCAGAAAAAGTTGAAGCTTGGTACCAGTCATGTGTATGTCAAATTATATGAAATTCCAATCAATATTTGTTGAGTTATAATGAAAAATGTGTCATAAATGGGATTTTCAATGTTAAATGGAAATGTCCACAGAGTCCACATTCCATAGTGGATGTGGACAATTTTGTGCCAGATACAAAATATTTTTCTAAGCTACGGGTGGATCAAATTGGAGGCTAATCTGAGTCATTTTGAAATTTTGTATGAATTTTCAAAAATTGTTCAATGATGAAAGATAGGAAAATAGTACATTTTGTGACCTTGCTGTGACCTTGAACTTTGGCCTACTTGGACCAAAATTTAATGGGCTGGTCCCAGAGCCTAGGCCTATCTGTGGGTACAATTTGGTAAAGATGGGTGGAATAGTTTTCCCACAAAGTTGCTAACAAACAAACATGCAAACAAACACACAAAGCAAAGTGCTCACAATACCTCCTGGCAGAGGTAATAATAAGATAAGATAAGATAAGATAAGATAACATAACATAACATAACATAACATAACATAACATAACATAAGACTTAAATGATCCCAAACTGGGGATATTGCATTGTATACAGCAGCAAAAAAGCAGAAGACATAGAATAGAATAGAATAGAATAGAATAGAATAGAATAGAATAGAATAGAATAGAATAGAATGTTGTACAGCAGGAAAACACAACAATGTGCAGAAAGACAGGCAGAGCTTTCAGGAAACAGGAAATATTAAAGAGAATGCTGTTTATATGACTTATTCTGTACATACATGTATATTATTTACACATTTACAATACGGTTGCACACAATGTTCTTGATATGATGGGGGGTGGGGGGGTGGGGGTGCTACTGTGAGCTGTTGTATACTCATCCAACCCTAGTTACTGCAGTGAAGGCCACAGGCCATGTGAGCTGTGGATGTGTTTCTTGATGTTCTGCCTTCTCTTCCACATGTAAACAGTCTTGTTATCAGCGGGTTAGCAGGTTTCTAGGTGTGTGTGTGTATGTGTGTGTGTGTGTGTGTGTGTGTATGTGTGTGTGTGTGCATGCGTGCATGTGTGTGCGTGTGTGTGTGTGTGTGTGTGCGCACCCCTGTGGACAGGTGTACTGCTGCTGTGTGTAATGAAGATTCAAGGGTTAGGGTTTTCATTTGTCATATACTCATAGTATGAAGAGTGAAATGCAGGAACATTCCCTTTAAGCATCAAATACATGAGGATAAACCAGTGTGTGACCCCCAGGAGGATGTTTACTCAGCTTTTACAGTAACTGAAGTTTATAACGTAACCTGTCATTTTTGCTCATCCTCATCATAAACTAAATTCTCTGCGTCTGCTCCGTCCAGTGTTATGGTTTAGTTTATCATCTGAACATTTGTAACCGTCTGTACCTGTTTGGTAGTGTGGACAGAAATACTTTTTACAATGAAAGTCATGAGTACATAACTTTATTGTAGCCTCTTATGCCCAGTTCTATTCTGTCTGTGCTACCATGGTAACGCTATGTGACAATTTGGGTTGGGCGATATGTATGATATGATAATTTTATAAAATTTCTTGATAACAATAATCTGACAATTTTTTTTTTTTTTTAATAAACAAAAAACGCTGTAAAACTCTACTTGCTTACCAGGACATCTATGGATAGACACAGCGTTTCAGAACAACAGCTCTTGTTTTTGAAGCGCTTCATACATCTTCTGCAAAGCATAGTTATATACGTGGGTGTGCAGTCCATAACTAATGTGACTAACGCTGGGTTGAAATGAAAGTCAAACCTAACATGCTTTAAGTGTCCGACTCCTGGCTTCTATTCCTCTGTTGCACAGCAGTTCTTACATGAAATTTTCACAACTTCTAACCTGTATCCACTGGACCCCTTCCACACACACACACACACACACACACACATGAATTTGCCCCCCCCCCCCAAGACTCCCCAGCTTACATATAAAGTTATTTTGACCGACATCAGTCTTGTCAAAACTGAACCACTTCCAGGCTAGTGATGTGGACCCATGTCTAGCTATGATTATTTTATTTATTTATTTTTTTTATATGTATATACTTTATTTAGAACAGCACAGTTTACATTACAAATATAGACTTTTCATATCAAACATACAGAGTAATCAGTTGCAATAGAAGTCATATGTAAATGCTAAATATTAATAATCATTTATAGAATGAAAGGAGAGAAGAAAAAGAAGATAGGAAAGACAGGAAAAAGAGAAAAAATTATGCCAACTTACACTAGGAGTGTCAAAGTTCAGATGAATATACTAAGGAAAGTACAGATTTCAACAATTTTGATTGCCTTTCGCTTTCAGAGTACTTAATTGAGAGAATGCATTGTTTGAAATTATTTTAGAATGCAGTAAAGCATGGCTTTTTTTGCTGAGTATTTACAACAATGAATGTGAAATTTCAACATTAAAATTAAAAGAGTTATCAGGTATAGTGGATCACTTTTGAGCGAGCTACTTTCAAATAGACCAAACAATACATTCCTCCAAAACAACATAAAATGTGTTTCACTGTTATTATGAATAAAATCACAGAGTTTTGCCAAAAAGTTTTAACAGTAGGGCAGGGCCAAAATAAATGAATAACAGTTTCAGGACATGCATTGCAAAAGCTACAGTTTGTATCAATATCTTTTTTAAATCTAGTTTTAATAGAAGATTTAGTTGAATAGACTTTATGAATGAGTTTAAAGGATACTTCTTTAACTTTATTAGTAATCAGATATCTGTTAGGGAGAAGCCAGACCTTTTTCCATGGTATATCATCTACAAACCTATTCCAATGAGATCTAACACAGGGTTTTGTTGTAATATCTTTTTGGAATAACACTCTTATGAAGTCTCACTATGAAATCATTCACTGAGATGGGAGACTCCTGCATATTTCCTCCATGTGAGACCATGTTGTGTTTTGGGTGCCTCCAAATCCTGTCCACTAATTGGCTTCTGAGGCATGCATTCAGCCACACTGTAAGCCTTTATATTTACTAAAATGCTTTAATTACAATGCACTTAAATGATTTAAGTTTTATTATATTATTATAAAATGTTAAGTATATTCCACTAATTTGTAGACATAGTTGAAAGTACGAAAAAGTTTAAGTTGAATGGATTTAAATCACTATGTTTTAGTCATGACCACACCTTTTTATCTGCGCATTGCATTGTGGGTATTGGGCATGTTGTTGAAAATGTGTTATTTTTCTGTGCAGGGGTTCAGCGGGGTTGTGGTGTTAGTGTTAATTTGAACTTAATGTGTGTATGGCAATGTTTATTGGCCTTTTTGTGTCTTCTTTTTTAAGCCTTGCCAAATTTAAAACACATCTTATATAGGCTAATTACATTGAGGTAACTTCCTACCTAATTTCTATCCACACTGCAATATATTAAGTTGAATTATCATACAAAGCAATTAATATTGCATAAATTTTAAGATGAATCAACTTGAAATGGAGTACAGTGAACTGATGATATTAAGTCTAATGATTATACAAAGCTGTTGACATTGCAACAAATTTTAAGTTAAATTAACTTGGCATTTAGTGTGTTGGACTTAAAATAGCAATTCCGTTCAAATCAAGCATTTAAGTTTAATACACTCAAGTTTTCATTACTCATTACTTAAATTTTTTAAGGCAACCAGTTTACTAAAATTTTTTAAGTAAACTCAACTGATCTGGTCTTACAGTGTAATGAGGACTTTTATGCGCCTCTCCCTTACCATCTATGCACCGTCTGTTTGTTTTCTTTTTGACACAGTATGAATACTCGTGGGTTTAGCAAAATATGACCCCCTTAACCCTCCGGTATCCGGGTGTGCCTTTTAGGCACACTTTGCACTTTGTTTTAAAAAACTTCATATTATTTTTCACAATTTACATAAAGTTAGAATTCAAAAGTTGTTCATTTTTGCATGATCTTTAAAATTCTGGCCACCAACTAAAATTTGCACATTTTAAACAAAAGAAAATTACAAGACTAGCATCTGTATGCCAAGTGTGCCTAAAACGCACAACTTCTTCCATTTGATATGTATGATTAGGGCTGACCTTGATTTACAAAAATAAAATCAAATTAGAGCAGAAAAATAAATAAATATACAATATTTAATAGTTTGATTTATAGGTGTGCATTTTACACACACTTGGTGACGGATGCTAGTATTTTTGTACATTTGACCTAGTGCCAAAAATAATAATGCAAATTAACCAGTGTTGGAGTTACTCATTGACATATGCCAGGCTGCAAAAATCAAATAATATGTGATCCACATTTTATGTAGTATATTGAAAAAAAAATTTTGTGTGTTTTTTGCATCAAAAAAATGGTTTGTTTCCATTACAAACACAGCATTTAAAGGGTTAAAAAATGTGACAGTTATTGAGTATTTGGTATTTTTATTTACGGCTCAAGTTGATGAAATAGAAAAAAAGTGTAAAAGAATTAAAAACAAACTGTATGAACATTTTGTTGACATTATTCCACAAGTGTGCCAAAAAGGCACACTTGGTGCTTAGTAAGGGCCTTGGTGGACAGGATACCGGAGGGTTAAATGGGCAAATACTGAAAACAGTAGGATACCAACATGTGTTATGAGAAATTCCATAAAACAAACTCTGCAATGCTCAGCTAACACTAAGCAGATCCAGCTGTACAAATCATATTTCTACCACTGAAACTCACTGGACGAGGCAAAAAAAACTGTAAAAACAATGGTCGCGTTGTGGTGCAATTATTGCGAATGTTGTCTTATTTTTGCTGTTTTCTGGTCATACCTTGGTTTTACATGAATGAAGCTTCTGATATCATTGTGTTACACTGAAATAATTCTGACTACACACAAATAGCCCGGGGTTTAACAGGTTAAAAACAAAGGGGGAAAATATCTATATTACTGCTGATGGAATTATCTTCACTTTAATAAACACACATTAAAACACTGTGGCCTCAGTATAAGTGGTCTGTACAACACTAGCTTGCAGTGCTCCATACAAAATAGAGTCTGCATTTACTCAAGGGTTTATAACCTGAATAGTAATTAAATATTAAGATGAACACTACTTGAGAGGATCTGATTTACTGTACACCTGCTCTTCTCTGTCTTCTGAGACCAGGTTGTGTCTCTTTAATGATTTCACATGCTTCACTAACAGCAAATATTGAACCTCATGGACCACAGATGCCCTGGGGTCTATGTTTATATGTATGTGGAGCTAATGGGTAAGACAGAACAGGGTTGTAGAAAGAACACCCACCTTCACCGACTGTGGGTCAAATGTAGTCGCGAGGTTTTAGTTCCAGCATAAGGAAACTGTAGCATGTGCAGCAGAGACACTAAGATATGAAAACACTAACGGACTAAGAGTGTGTTATGATTAAGGGTGTGTACTGGCCAGAATCTGGTGATATGATACAAATTACAATACTTGGATCACGATACGATATATCAAGAATTATCATGATACTGTTAAAAAGGCAATTTTTTGTTTGTTTCTCTTTTTCAATGATTATTTCCTTGAAGAATTGAATTACACCAGAAATCTGCACAAATACTAAACACATTTTTATTAGATCAGAACAGGATCTAATGCTATATCACAAATTTTTCCTCTATTAAAACTCAAATTATGTTTTACAGACATTACAGTGTAAGATCCTGGTCAAATGTTCATATTCTATTTGTTCATAACTAACATCAGAACATTATTTTTGTGCAATCCCAACAAAGGAACTAACATTATTTAATAAAAAGCATCAAATGTATGTAATGAGTATTAAATAATAATAAATAAAATGTAAACAAAACAGCAAAAAACAAAAATGAACATCCACAATATCTACATTTGAATAAATACCTAAAAATATCAATACAGTACTTTTTAATATCGATACAGTATCGTGAAATGAAATATCATGATATATAGCAGAACCGATATTTTCTTACACCCCTAGTTATGATGTTGAATCTCCCTGATTATTGATGTTTAAAACAGTTTACACCAAAATACAATTCCAAACTGGTTTCTGATGTCGGTCATGTAAAAATAATAGTGCTGTCAAATGATTCAAATTTTTAATCAGATTAATCACAGGGTTAGGGTTTGACCGTGGTTGATCCACAGCCGGTTTGTTTTATTGTGAAGTGAGCTTCACCTCTTTTTATATATGGTTAAAAATGTCATTGAACAGCACATATTACAGATTTATTGATGATGTGTGTTTTAGCCAAAAGTAGAGCTTTTTAATGTGAGTTACTGTAGAGACACTGGGTTTAATCATGGGTTGGGTTGTGGTACTCAGCTTTGCAGGTACGGGCGGAAAGTTTGGAAAAAGTGGACCAGTGCAGGACTCAGGTACTGACCCCGTGCATGACTCTGGTACCGACCCCGTGCAGGACTCAGGTACCGACCCTGTGCAGGACTCTGTTACTGACCCCGTGCAGGACTCAGGTACCGACCCTGTGCAGGACTCTGTTACTGACCCCGTGCAGGACTCTGTTACTGACCCCGTGCAGGACTCAGGTACCGACCCTGTGCAGGACTCTGTTACTGACCCCGTGCAGGACTCTGGTACCGACCCTGTACAGGACTCTGGTACTGACCCTGTGCAGGACTCAGGTATCGACCCTGGTCACAGCCTGTGCTCCTTCTTTCTTCCACACTGATTTTTCCTCAGAAGCAAACTATTTTACGTACTGTCACATCTGTTTCGTTTGAAAAAGTAACAAACCTATTTTGAGAATGTAAGGAGTATAAAGTACGGATATTTATGCAAAAATGTAGGAAGTAAAAGTAAAAAGTTTCCAGAAAAATAAATACTCAAGTAAAGTACAGGGTGGGGAAGCAAAATTTACAATGAACATTTAGTTGTTTTTTTCTCAGCAGGCACTACGTCAATTGTTTTGAAACCAAACATATATTGATGTCATAATCATACCTAACACTATTATCCATACCTTTTCAGAAACTTTTGCCCATATGAGTAATCAGGAAAGCAAACGTCAAAGAGTGTGTGATTTGCTGAATGCACTCGTCACACCAAAGGAGATTTCAAAAATAGTTGGAGTGTCCATAAAGACTGTTTATAATGGAAAGAAGAGAATGACTATGAGCAAAACTATTACGAGAAAGTCTGGAAGATACTATTAAAGAAGAATGGGAGAAGTTGTCACCTGAATATTTGAGGAACACTTGCGCAAGTTTCAGGAAGCATGTGAAGGCAGTTATTGAGAAAGAAGGAGGACACATAGAATAAAAACATTTTCTATTATGTTAATTTTCTTGTGGCAAATAAATTCTCATGACTTTCAATAAACTAATTGGTCATACACTGTCTTTCAATCCCTGCCTCAAAATATTGTAAATTTTGCTTCTCCACCCTGTACAGATAACAAAAAATCTACTTAAGTACTGTAACAAAGTACTTAAATACTTTGTTACTTCCCACCTCTGCATTTTACAACACACACAGTTTCAAGTGTACCATCTAAATGAACAGAACTAACTGTACAGTCAACTGCAACATCACGGATCAGAAATTTGCCCCAAGAAACTCAATATGAAATCAATACGGTATAAGACCCTCGGCACAGATAAGGAAAAACTCCCTCGAAAAATCCTGAAATGAGTTAGAGGAAAGGACAGGCAGGAAAGGAGAGATAAAAAAAAGAGGGGGAAGTAGATGCCAGAGGAAAAGGAGGCTGGAGGAGGAACGTAAGCACAGCCAGGTTGAGGAGAGGTAATTCTGTTTTTCCACTGGTTTCTGTCGCCAATACCCTTTAAGTCATGTCAGGAGTCTGGTAGAAACGTCCTCTTTTTGACAGTATTCCACTTTTCGGCACATCCAGACACATTCACATGCTCGTGCACGTGCAGGAGTGATTTTCAGATGATTGACTGGTGTGAATCCTCCGCTCTGTCGTCATGATTGTTTTTATAGATCGTCGTTTCCTCCAGGCCATTTGTGGATCCATACTTCCCCTCCTCTGCCTTTTGTTTGTTGCCACTGACTTTTCCTTTGATGTGTTTGTCTTCTGTCCCAACCTGACTTCCTCTTCAAGCAGAATGTTGCAGCATTTTATTTGCTGTGTCCTTAACTAAGCTTTTAGCTCATTGTTCGAGGCAGACTTTGGGATTGGGTTGGAAATGTGCAGCTTGATAATTAAAGACAAGTGTGGTTATTGGAGAGATGGTTTCACACAGTTATTGGGTTACATTCAGATTTCTGTATTTGTCATTTAACCCATAAACACTCAGTGCTACTTTTGTGGCTGTACCCAAATGCATTTTTCTCACTTATTTAACCTTTATTAAGTTATTTATCACCATTAATTGTGATATTTTCCTCTGTGTTTTACGTTTTTTCAATGAATATATGGTATTTTTCCATATTTAATTCACTGATCGTGTAGATGTTCATAAAAGTGCAGATTAAAGTCGATCGGCATAATATCAGAAACAGAGAAAAATGAAGAAAATATGGCTTTTTCAACAAAATCTATCAATAACTGAATATAAAATAAGTGTGTCCATCCACTGTCATTGATCCAGCTCCATGGGTTTTACCGGTGAATCAATGTTGTAGAAGATGACAGTGTTTCCATGGTAACTATGGAGCCTCTGAACGTCCAAATGGGTCATATCTGATGACCATGAAAAGATGACAAACTGTATTTTACACCAATTATTTACATGTATTGATAGGATTAGTGGGTCTAAAGTTATGTCAGTAAATTATTTTGGTCATTGTTAGATGTTTGGGTCTTTACATTACATCATTGAAATGATGATGCATCCGTCTCAGTAAAAACACAGATAAAACTCTAGGATAAAATAGTCTGTATAAAAATACATATATCCATAAATAAATAATGTGCATAATAAAATCTATCCTTCTTTCCTTGTTGCTCTGATGAGGAATGGCATGTTTATTCATGTTCCACTACCTTATGTTAGGAATGTTATATAGTGTTTTCACAAAATAGCATTTATGAGTTTGAACTTTTATTTTATTTTTTTATATCTATCTATCTATCTATCTATCTATCTATCTATCTATCTATCTATCTATCTATCTATCTATCTATCTATCTATCTATCTATCTATCTATCTATCTATCTATCTATCTATCTATCTATCTATCTATCTATTATTTATTTATTTGTTTGTTTGTTCATTTATTTATTTTCCCCTTCAGTATTCTGTTTTTTTTTAATGAAACTAATGTTAGACTTACACTCAAAAAAATAATGAAGCCAAAAATGCTGACTTTATGTATTTTAATTACATGTAAATTTTCCATGTAATTTTATTACATAAGTTTAATGTAAAGAGTTGCATTTAATACAATGTTTTTTCTATCATATTGAGTCAATATGAATAAATTAAATACCTTCAGTCAGATTTGATTTAGTTAATGCAAACTTTTACATAAACTGTATTTGACTGTGACGCTCAGCCTTTTTATGTGATCTAATAAATAAAGTTTACTTTATTTGTTTAGATTCACTTTATACTAAGCATATTCACATTATGTTTGACTTTTTCGGATAAATAAACTTTAAATTTCATATATTTCAGTTACATTTTACTTTAAAATGTTACTTCATGTTTATTAGAGCCAAGAATCATTTTTTTGAGTGTACTCTGTGCTGTTATGAACATCTACATGATTAGTAAATTAAATATAGAAAAACACATACATACTGAAAAATATATTAAAGTTAAACATTAAATCAGTTATAATAAATGTTGATAAATCATTTAAGAACTGACATAAAAGTATAGTACCATTCAATGCGTGGCATGTAGGGTTTATATGTGAAATGTTTATGCACGCATTAATGTGAAACATGTTATCAGTATGGAGTATAAGCTCAGATTTTAACATAAATGCACAATATTCTGAATGTTCATATGCAGCAACAGTGGAAATCTGTAGCAAAAGCTTCCACCCACATAATTACAAATTCACAAGAAATGCAATCAGTGCCTTGATTCTGTTGCAAGGAAACAGTTTGTCATCAGTGAGTGATTCCTTCAACAGTTCAATACAGTACTTTGACTGTGATATTTGAAAAACACTGTGGTTAGAGAAAATAAAAGCAATTTGGTTTGGTTTAAACAGCAGTTAATACATGATGAGTCATTTTTATACAAAGCGTTTCCTGTATTATTAAACCAAACCCTGGTATTTTTCCATAAAGTAAAATAAAAACCTTAATCATTTTGCCATAACAACCAGTGGATAATGTGAGCTGCATTCAAGATCAACATTTCTGCCACTTGGAAATAGCATTAAATATTATTGTGTTGTATTATTTTATCATAAAAATAAAATAATGAGCATGAAATTTACATATTCACAGCTGCAACCTATAAATGAATCTAAGTAATTATGGATATGACTGTGAGTTACTGGACATTATTGATTGATAATATTATTCTCATTCAAATGTTTTGCACACTGAGACAGAAGCATATTAAAGCATGAAGATGGTTTATTTATATTCAGCACAACTATATATTTATACATTTAAAATAGGGCCGATATGATGAAATATGCCCTGTAAGTACTGAAAAATGTATGTCATTTCACTTTGTGGATATGAAATGTGCACTTTGTTGGGACCAATTCATGATTTCTGCAGCACATTTTTTTGTCATTTGGATGCTGTATGTTCTTCCCCATGGATGCAGGAAGTAAAGTTTTATGAAAGGACACAAACAAACATGGAGGAAAGTCAACAAGAACATGGAACTCTGAAGGAGGATTATTTATGAGGAAGAAACCTCCACCAGCGAACAAAAGCATCCACTGATCTAAACTGTTTAATACCTGTGGATCCACTAATCCAATCAATACATGTAAATAATCATTTCAAAATACAGTTTGTCATCTTTTCATGGTCATCAAATATGACCCATTTGGACGTTCAGAGGCTCCGTAGTTACCGTGGAAACGCCGTCATTTTCTGCAACATTGATTCACCAGTAAAACCCATGGAGTTGGATCAGTGATAGTGGATGGACACACTTGTTTTTACATTCAGTTATTGATATATTGATTTATTCTGGTTTAACATACTGCTATTTTTTTAAAAATCCTGCACTGTAGTATTTATTTATGTGTATTTATTACCTCCGCCAAGGAGGTTATGTTTTTGCCAGGGTTTGTTTGTCTGTTTGTTTGTCTGTCCATTAGTGTGCAACATAACTCAAAAAGTTATGGACAGATTTTGATGAAATTTTCAGGGTTTGTTGGAAATGGGATAAGGAAGAAATGATTAACTTTTGGGGGTGATCCGGAAGAAATCCTGGATTCTGGATCACTTTGAAATTTTTGTTAACATTGTGGTAAATGGGGCCAAAATTTTCGTTTCCCAATATCTCGCTTAATTATTGACCAAAACTCATGAAATTTAACTCAGGAATTGACAATGGGGTCCTCTATCACATTTCAAAGGCTGATCCAGATCTGATCCAGAAGGCGGATTTTATCTCAATTTATATAAAAAATGGGGGTGCCCTTACTTTTTGGCCTACTGTGCCTTTAATTTGGATAAAAATTTCAGGAAATGTTGATACTGGCACAAGGAACAAATGATTAAATTTTGGTGGTGATCGGGGGTGGGGGGGCCCACGGGGGGGCCCACTGATCAGCCTTGGCGGAGGTCTGCGCTCTCCGAGTGCTTCTAGTTCATTGTTATTTTTTACATTTTTACTGTTATCAGATTTTATTATTATTATCTTTAATATAGGATTCATTTTATAGGATTTTACCATGTACATTGCTGGACCTGAGTACTGATTTCGTTTCATGTATACACTACATGTAATGACAATAAAGTGAACCTTGACCTTGATATTTGCTGAAAAGGTCACCTTTTCTTCAGTTTTCTTTGTTTTTCATATAAGAACCTTTGAATTTACTCTGAGCTTTTATGAACATCTGCATGGTCACTGAATTAAATATTGGAAAATACATGATTTTCGCTGAAAAAATGCCAAATACAGAGGATAATATTATAATAAATGGAGATAAGTCACTTAGGAAAGGATGAATTTACCGAAAAATTCATCTTGTTTTTGCATTCAGTTATTGACATCTTTTTTTGTCATCTTCTCCAACATTGATAACCTATGAGCTAACCTAATTAACCTATGAATTAACTCTGAGTTTTCATGAATATCTAAAATAAAATATATAGGAAATTAATTATAGGAAAACACATGATTTACAGTAAAAAAAAAAAAAAAAAAAGCAAAAAATAGAGGATAATTAATTAATATAATAAATGGTGATAAATCTCTTAAGAAAGGTTAAATGGAGAGAATAATTAATCTGGGAACTGCCACAAAAGTAGCACTGGGTATTTATGGGTTAAAATAAACAATACAATTATAATAACCAGAGGATGAAGTATGGTGTAGTCATTTTAACCCAGGAGAGATTTTTTTTTTTTTTTTTTTTTTTTTTTACATTAAATACTTGTCCTGATTGGTAACAGCATAATGCAATAGTATATTCAGATATATTTTAAAATACTTTTCTGGAATGTCCTTTGCAGTGGACAGTGTTTTTTGGCTTTTTTTTCTAAATAAAGCTGTGAAACTCTTGTTCCAAATACAAAAATACATTACTAGATCTCAAGAGGTTAAGCCATTTTCCAATTCATCACTGTGATATTAAATTATTTACTCTGTGATGGAAGGTTTTAGTTATCATTGCCCAAAACAATTCACAGTATTCAAATGAGCGGATCCACCATTTGTCATGAATGAGGAATGTGAGGATGAGTGAACAGGGCTCAGCAGTCCAAGTCTGAAATCCTGAACAGATGCACTTCCAGCTTTATTTGTCATGCTAATGCTAAGTAGCGCACCATCAGTGTGCTCCTGAAAGCCAAAACAAATACTATCAGTCCTGCTAACCTTTTACAGAACTCACTCATGCCTGACTATCTGCGGAACCACCACCCCCCCCAGGCCGCTGTGGGGTGTGGAGAACATCCAGTAGGTCGCCCTAAATGTCCAGACGGCAGAACGATGGGTTTCCAAAAGGGACGGAGTGAGAAAAAACTAAGAGGCTACAAGTGAATTATAACCCATGAAGAGCCAGGGCTACTTTTACGGCAGTTCCCAAATAAAATGTTCTCACTATTTAACCTTTCTTAAGTGATTTATCATCATTCATTATAATATTATCCTCTGTATTTGGCATTTTTAGTGTAAATCATGTATTTTCCTATATTTATTTTCCAGTATTTGATTTAGATGCTCATGACCACTCAGTTAAATCAAAAGTTATTAGATCAATAAAAAGGAAACTGGAAAAAAACATATCAATTACTGAGGAATTTTTGTGTAAATTGAACCTTTCTTAAGTGATTTATCATAATTAACTATGCTATTAGCTTCTGTATTTTGCATTTTTTAGTGTAAATCATGTATTTTCCTATATTTAATTTCCAGTATTTGATTTAGATGCTCATGACAACTCAGTTAAATCAAAAGTTATTAGATCAATAAAAAGAAAACTGAAAAAAAAAAAAAAAGATATCAATTACTGAATGCAAAAACAAGAGGAATTTTTGTGTAAATTTAACCTTTCTTAAGTGATTTATCATAATTAACTATGCTATTATCTTCTGTATTTTGCATTTTTGTTAGTGTAAATCATGTATTTTCCTGTATTTAATTTAGATGCTTATGAAAACTCAGTTAAATCAAAGGTTTTTAGAGAAAACTGAAGGAAAAAAAAAAAAATCAATGATTGAATGCAAAAACAAGATGAATTTTTCTGTAAATTTAACCTTTCTTAAGTGATTTATCATCAGTCATTATAATATTATCCTCTGTATTTGGCATTTTTAGTGTAAATCATGTATTTTCCTATATTTATTTTCCAGTATTTGATTTAGATGCTCATGACCACTCAGTTAAATCAAAAGTTATTAGATCAATAAACAGGAAACTGGAAAAAAAACAGATATCAATTACTGAGGAATTTTTGTGTAAATTGAACCTTTCTTAAGTGATTTATCATAATTCACTATGATATTATCTTCTGTATTTTGCATTTTTGTTATCGTAAATCATGTATTTTCCTGTATTTAATTTAGATGCTCATGAAAACTCAGTTAAATCAAAAGTTATTAGATCAATAAAAAGGAAACTGGAAAAAAACATATCAATTACTGAGGAATTTTTGTGTAAATTGAACCTTTCTTAAGTGATTTATCATAATTAACTATGCTATTAGCTTCTGTATTTTGCATTTTTTAGTGTAAATCATGTATTTTCCTATATTTAATTTCCAGTATTTGATTTAGATGCTCATGACAACTCAGTTAAATCAAAAGTTATTAGATCAATAAAAAGAAAACTGAAAAAAAAAAAAAAAAAAGATATCAATTACTGAATGCAAAAACAAGAGGAATTTTTGTGTAAATTTAACCTTTCTTAAGTGATTTATCATAATTAACTATGCTATTATCTTCTGTATTTTGCATTTTTTTAGTGTAAATCATGTATTTTCCTGTATTTAATTTAGATGCTTATGAAAACTCAGTTAAATCAAAGGTTTTTAGAGAAAACTGAAGGAAAAAAAAAAAAAAAAAATCAATGATTGAAAGCAAAAACAAGATGAATTTTTCTGTAAATTTAACCTTTCTTAAGTGATTTATCATCATTCATTATAATATTATCCTCTGTATTTGGCATTTTTAGTGTAAATCATGTATTTTCCTATATTTAATTTCCAGTATTTGATTTAGATGCTCATGACCACTCAGTTAAATCAAAAGTTATTAGATCAATAAAAAGGAAACTGGAAAAAAAAAACATATCAATTACTGAGGAATTTTTGTGTAAATTGAACCTTTCTTAAGTGATTTATCATAATTAACTATGCTATTATCTTCTGTATTTTGCATTTTTTTTTAGTGTAAATCATGTATTTTCCTGTATTTAATTTAGATGCTTATGAAAACTCAGTTAAATCAAAGGTTTTTAGAGAAAACTGAAGGAAAAAAAAAAAATCAATGATTGAATGCAAAAACAAGATGAATTTTTCTGTAAATTTAACCTTTCTAAAGTGATTTACCATCATTCATTATAATATTATCCTCTGTATTTGGCATTTTTAGTGTAAATCATGTATTTTCCTATATTTATTTTCCAGTATTTGATTTAGATGCTCATGACCACTCAGTTAAATCAAAAGTTATTAGATCATTAAACAGGAAACTGGAAAAAAAAAAAAATCAATTACTGAGGAATTTTTGTGTAAATTGAACCTTTCTTAAGTGATTTATCATAATTAACTATGATATTATCTCCTGTATTTTGCATTTTTTAGTGTAAATCATGTATTTTCCTGTATTTAATTTAGATGCTTATGAAAACTCAGTTAAATCAAAGGTTTTTAGAGAAAACTGAAGAAAGAAAAAAAAATCAATTATTGAATGCAAAAACAAGATGAATTTTTCTGTAAATTTAACCTTTCTTAAGTGATTTATCATCATTCATTATAATATTATCCTCTGTATTTGGCATTTTTAGTGTAAATCATGCATTTTCCTGTATTTATTTTCCAATATTTGATTTAGATGCTCATGACCACTCAGTTAAATCAAAAGTTATTAGATCAATAAACAGGAAACTGGAAAAAAAAAAAAAAAAAAAAAAAAAGATATCAATTACTGAATGCAAAAACAAGAGGAATTTTTCTGTAAATTTAACCTTTCTTAAGTGATTTATCACCATTTATTATAATATTATCCTCTGCTACCAATCAGGACAAATATTTAATGTAAAAAAATAAATAAAAAAGCTTTCATGGGTTACAATGACTACACCATACTTCATCCTCTGGTTATTAGAATTTTATTTTTATTTTAATCCAGAAAGACCCAGTGATACTTTCGTGGAATTTGCCAAATAATTTTCTCTCTAGATTTCACCTTTTTTAAAATTTATTTATTTATTATATATTATCCTCTGTGTTTGGCGTTTTTTCAATGAAAATCACATATTTTCTCGTTTTTATTTACTGATGATGTAGATGTTTATTAAAGGTGAGGGTTATTATATCAGAAACAGAGAAAACTGAAGAAAAAGTGATTTTCTGAGCAAGTATATCATTAACTGAACATAAAACAAGTGTGTCCAACACACTACATATATCACTATATATATTTTTTTTTTAATGAAAAACAGAGAAAACTGAAGAAAAAATGACCTTTTCAGCAAATATGTCAATAACTAAATGCAAAAACAAGATCATTTTTTCTGCAGATTTAACCTTTCTTAACCTCCTAAGACCCAGGAAATGTCAGCAAAGTACCAGCTTTTTTTGTTTTTTTATTAAATAAGTGCCTATATTGGAAACATCATGATGCAACAGTTTTTTCAGATGCAGTTTTTACATTTTTATGGAATGTCCTTTGTGGTGGACAGTTTTTCTTTCTTTTTTGTTTTGTATAAAGTTGTGAAAATCTTGCTCACAAATGTGCACAGAAAACCCATAGCCAGGTCTCAGGAGGTTAAGTGATTTATCCCCATTTTGTTATAATATTATCTTCTGTATTTGGCATTTTTTCAGTGAAAATCATGTTTTTTCCAATATTTAATTCACTGAGCATACAGATGTTTTTAAAACCTCAGAGTAAATCCAAAGGTTATTTTATGAAAAACAGAGAAAACTGAAGAAAAATGACCTTTTCAGCAAATATATCAATTACTAAATGTAAAAATAAAAGTCTCCATCCACTGTCATTTGTCAAACTCCACAGATTTTACTGGTGAGTCAACGCTGTAAAAGATGATGATGTTTCCACGGTAACCACAGAGCCTCTGCACGTCCCAATGGGTCATATCTGATGACCATGAAAAGATGACAAACTGTATTTTACACCAGTTATTTCCATGTATTGATAGAATTAGTGGATCCACAGATATGAAACAGTTTAGATCAGTAGATGGTTTTGTTGCCAGTGTATATTTGGGTCTTTAAGGGTTAATGTCACATGTTCTCCTGCAGCTGCGGAAGCTCTGAACAAGATGATTAATAACCATCCACTATTTTTGTCCCACTTTGTCTCTGCCTTGTGTTTTGGCCTCATCCTTTTTCTTTGCCTAAATACCATTACTCTTTCATACTACTGTTTCACATATTGATGGATATTCTTTTCTTTGTCCCAGACACACTCGCACTCAGGGAAAGTTTTCCGTGTCTCAAACTGCAGTGTTTCTGCTGCAGTGTTTTGCATTTCAGATTAATGACAGCAGTTTGTCTTGCCTCCTGAGAGAATATAATCCTGATGTGAAACAGCCATGTTTGTTCAGTCAGTCACTTTCACGGTAGAAGACGAGTTTATAGATTTACTCCTTTGTCTTTCTGTCTCCTTAGAGATTTTCCTGTGAGAAGAAGATATGACGTTAGCAGGTTCCCTTTGGATACTTTGGTTTCTGCTGGTGGTAAGCTCCCATTTACACTGTATTTCAATGAATAATCAATGTTTACAAAGGTTCCTGTTGTTATTTGTCCTTTAGGTGTTCTGTGTGTGTAAAAGTAGCGTGACATCTTGATTAAATGGACGTTTCTATGGTTTCCAGAGTCTTGTGATTGATCTTAACGCTTTTCATTCAATTCAATTTAGGGCTGCACGATTTTGGAAAAAGAAATTACATTGCAATTTTTTTAACCCTGCGATATACAGGGTGCGGAAGAAAAATTTACAATATTTTGATTGAGAGGGATTGAAAGACAGTGTATGACCAATTAGTTTATTGAAAGTCATGAGAATTTATTTGCCACAAGAAAATTGACATAATAGAAAATGTTTTTATTCTATGTGTCCTCCTTCTTTCTCAATAACTGCCTTCACACGCTTCCTGAAACTTGCGCAAGTGTTCCTCAAATATTCGGGTGACGACTTCTCCCATTCTTCTTTAATAGTATCTTCCAGACTTTCTCGTAATAGTTTTGCTCATAGTCATTCTCTTCTTTCCATTATAAACAGTCTTTATGGACACTCCAACTATTTTTGAAATCTCCTTTGGTGTGACGAGTGCATTCAGCAAATCACACACTCTTTGACGTTTGCTTTCCTGATTACTCATAAGGGGAAAAGTTTCTGAAAAGGTATGGATAATAGTGTTAGGTATGATTATGACATCAGTATATGTTTGGTTTCAAAACAATTGACGTAGTGCCTGCTGAGAAAAAACAACTAAATGTTCATTGTAAATTTTGCTTCCCCACCCTGTATATTACGATATGAAAAAATACTCAGATGGATATAATAGATGTGTGGTGCTGACGTAAATGGTCAAACAAATTAGTTGTGTTTTCTCTTGTTGTGGCAACAGGTGTAAGACACTGTGGACAGAGAACATAAGTGCTGATCCAGACCCCTGCCCACATCCACGTTCTCCCTTTGAACATCATTCCTTACATTAGTACCATTACCAGTACCATACATGGAATATAACTAAACACAAAGAATGGCTGAAGAAACATATAAATAAAGCGTAACTGAACCTTTTTGTAGGACACTTACAGGAATACTATGAAATTCAGCATTTCAACCTTAGTGTGAAATGAGGATGTAACAAGACTTCAGTATTTTTGTGATTTTTTTTTTTTATCATGTAGAAAATCAAGGTCAGTGAAGTTACCATATTTGGTTCCTTACCCGTAAGTGGCAAAACAAACAAACAAAAAAACAAAAAAAAAACCAAGAAGTATATATAAAAAATACAAGAAAAACACAGGTAAAAGAAACATGTTTTTTTTTTTAGAACACTAAAACATCCCATTTAGAACATCAGACCACCATCAGTGCTGATCCAGACCCCTGTCCACATCCACATTCTCCCTTTGAACATCATTGCGGAGGCTTGCGGAATCAGTAACATCTTTTAAATCACTTCTTAAAACACATTTTTATAGACTTGCTTTTATATGATGTCTGTCCCCTTTTTAACCTTAATTTTTAATTTTAATTTTTAAATTTGATCTTGTTTGATAATTAACTTGTTCATACATCTCACTAATTGTGTTGCTTCTGTTTTAGTGTTTTTATTTTCTTCGTGTATCCTGCTGTTGTGCCCTCTGTCAAAGCACTTTGTAAACTTTGTTTTTAAAGGTGCTATACAAATAAAAGTTATTATTATATTATTATTATTATTCCTTACATTAGTACCATTACCAGTACCATACATGAAATATAACTAAACACAAAAAGGGCTGAAGAAACATATAAATAAAGCGTAACTGAACTCTTTTGTTGGACACTCACAGAAATACACTGTAAAATAAATCTGTAATTTAACAGAATTTTCACTGTTTATTTTACAGATTTTTCCTGTATTTTTAAGATACAGGAAAATATCAATGAAATGACAAAAATAGACTGTGATTTTACATGTCAAATGCAAAATAACATGAAAAAACTGAAACTGTGAATAACCATAAAATTTCCATTTTTTAAAATAATTTTTTTCTTTTTTCACAGAAAAATACAGTTAAAATACATTTACCAGTGCATCATAATTTCACAAATATTTCTTTTCTATTTATGAGATTAAACTGTTAATTTAAAGTTTAATGCTGTAAAAAAATAAAATAAATAAATAAATAAATAAATAAATAAATAAATAAAATGAGATAAAATTACTGACAATTAACCATAAAAGAAGTATTTGTTCTGTAAGTTTAACAAGACTTGTTTGTTAATTGTCAAACATCTTGTGTAATTACAGGAGGTTTCACAACAAAAACGTTGAATAAATGTATTTTTGTGAATGTATAACATGTATAAGCACTGATAAACTGTCCAAATACAGTTTTTTTCAGTGGATTGTACAACTTAGTCTCATTGAAAATTATTTACATAAATATACTTATAGGTAATTTGATTGTTTTAATACATGTAAATATTCTTTATTAAACATTAAAAAGTAAAAAAAAAAAAAAAAAAAAAAAAAAGCAAAATCTCATGTAAAGTTAGGGCAAAAAACTGTATTTTAATTATGGAAAATTACCGTATTTTTATGAGATGGTTATTTTCTGTTATTTAACAGTATTTTTTTGGCACCCTAGCTGGAATAATACTGCTTTTTTACGTTTTTGTTTTTGTTTCTATTTTTTTTTTTTACAGTGTACTATGAAATTATATATATATATATATATATATATATATATATATATATATATATATATATATATATATATATATATATACATACATACATACATACATACATATATATATATATATATATATATATATATATATATATATATATATATATATATATATATGAAATGCAAGAAAAACACAGGTGAAAAGAGTATGTATTTTAGAACACTAAAACATCCCATTTAGAACATCAGACCACCATCAGTGCTGATCCAGACCCCTGTCCACATCCACATTCTCCCTTTGAACATCATTCCTTACATTAGTACCATTACTTTGTGTTACCTAACAAAGCAGGCACACTCACTGTTCATGCAGACGTGGACCTTACAGACCCTGGAGACCACATTGGACCTCAGATTGTTCACTCACTGTCCTCATTTTAGCTGTTGCTGTCACTAGTCGCTTTTCCATTGTACATCTGCGCAAAACTTTACCGATATTTACTAAATGTTGACTAAACAGAAGTGTGTAATGTCGGTTTTTCCGTTAAATCACAAATGCGATGATCTGTTTATTTATTATCACGAGATGACACGAGAAGTCATTCCATAAACATGGCAACGAACGTAAATATGGTGTTGATTTACAGATATATTAATTATTATTATATATTACCCCTTTATCTCGTACTAAATTAAAAAATGCTTAGGTTTCCTGGTGTGTCCATAAATACCGCGACATGTTTCTTCTTCTTCTTCGCTTGTTGTAACGTACATCAGCATCGTTTTTTTTTCATTCACCTGAATCTAGTTGCAAAAAAAGGTCTTTCCGTTGCAGTTTTGCGTGATTTACCAGTTGCGCTATGCCCAAAAAACCCCCTCTTGCCAGCGCAAAAACTTTTAATTGAAAAATGAGACTTTTGGCGAAATTGTCGTTTTTCCATTAGGTAAATTTTTATGCTCAAGTTATATTTACCCGATTTGAGGGTCAATGGAAAAGCGACTACTTTCTTGTAATGTATGGGGAAATAACCAAAAATAGTCACTTGCCTAGTCATGGGCGACTCACAAACGAATCCTTCAAAAGAATCTATTCCTTTAAGTGAATGAGTTGAATCGATTCAGCAGCACTTTGCTAATATCTTGTTTATTATCACATAAACTAGTCACAATCACTCATTAAGTCCGAGGTGGTGTGACGCATCGTGCAGGAAGTAGTCTCCATAGCAACATCTCTGATTGTATCGTGAGACTAGTTACGACGAACGGACCGAGCCAATATTTTTCTTTCTGAACAAACTTAAATTAGTTGTTTTTATATTCAAGTGTTTATGGTCTGTGTGGGCTGAGAAATATAAATATTGTAGTGTTTTTAATCCAAGATAAACACAGCTTTGATGTTTACTTGTACTTTATTTTACAGGGTCCAAAATAATCTAAGTATTGATGTTACCACAGCTGTGACCATTTTAGCATCTACATATATACGTCCGTGGTTTTCATGGATGAGACTGAGGAATATCTGAGTTTTTTATCAGTCCATACAACCAGTTGCTAGGATCATTTTTCATGGTTTCTGCAAATATCCAGGAAGATGACTGTTCTGTGATCTCAGAACTACATCAGTGTATCCATCTTTGATTATAGGCAAAAGAGCTCTGCTAAAAAAAAACACAAAAACCACCTCAAGCAAGTGTAAAAACCGACTATTTTCATCAGCCTTTTCTAATAATCAAATTATGGAAATCCATCTTATAACTGCATGTGTATTTATAATCTATCTGCGTCCTAATCTTCCACACACCCACCCCTATATTTACCACATTAATAGCATGCCATACATACTGAAGCGCGGAATGTAAATAATGCCATGTTTACCTCTGTATCTCCTAAATAAACCGCCGGAGCGTGGGGAAATCTTAATCCGAGACACTTCAGACGTGTTTGAGCTGATTTCAGCGAAGCTTAAAGGAATGAGTCACATTCATACTATAAGGGAGTGTGTGAGGTATGACAGGGATTTGTTTAATGGTGTTTCTGCAAACATTAGTCATAGACCCATTCCCAATTCACCCCTTAGCCCCTCCCCTCTGGCCCCTGCACTTGTCACTAGTTCTTGAAATGGAGCTGCAAGGGGGAGTGGTTGAAACATTCTCCTATGAAATGGGACAACCCTTCGAGACCCGTTACATCATCAGCAGTCATCGATGCCACTATTAACAGATGCCACAACTTTGTTTCTGAAAGTATTCCCCATGCCATCAGCAGCTGTAACCATCTCTGTTCCATGGGCTTTGGGCATCTTACTGCGTCTATCAACTATAAACCTCAGGAATGTGATCTATAACACATTGAAACGACATTAAACGGTCGATCAAATGATTAAGTTGTTTACGAAGAAAATACACACATTTGTGTATGTCTTTCATCACACTGCTGCATTTTTTGGCTGTGTTTACCTCCATCTTGTCAACGATTTGAACAGAATTATGGGCAATTTCTCCTACTCCTCTGTTCATAGTGTGATCCTGAAATATCTCCATTGCGAGGGTTATATATCCCTCCTCCCCCTTAGCACTTCCCCTCCATCTAATTGAGAATCGGGACAACACTACCCCTTCACATGTACGCGCAAAATGGAGGGATGGGGGTGGGAGTTGGGGGGTGTGGTGGGGTGAACTGGGATTCAGTCATAGACTTTAATGTGAGCTCACATCAAGAATCCATGTTTTATGAATATTCTACAGGGGTGGAGGTGTTCTGGCATTATATTATATTATATTATATTATATTATATTATATTATATTATATTATATTATATTTTATGTCTAACCCTCTGGTATCCCATCCAGCAAGGCCCTTACTAAGCACCAAGTGTGCCTTTTTGGCACACTTGTGGAATAATGTCCAAAAAAAAATTAATACAGTTTGTTTTTAATTCTTTTACACTCTTTTTCTATTTCATCAACTTGAGCTGTAAGTAAAAATACCAAATACTCAATAATTGTCACATTTTTTAACCCTTTAAATGCCGTGTTTGTAATGTAAACAAACCATTTTTTTGGATGCAAAAACCACAAAAAATTTTTTTTTTTCAATACACTACATAAGAAGTGGATCACATATTATTTGATTTTTGCAGCAGGGCATATGGCAATGATTAACTCCAACATTGGTTAATTTGCATTATTATTTTTGGCGCTAGGTCAAATGTTCATAAATACTAGCATCTGTCACCAAGTGTGCGTAAAATGCACACCTATAAATCAAACTATTAAATATTATATATTGATTTATTTTTCTGCTCAAATTTGATTTTATTTTTGTAAATCCAGGTCCACCCTAATCATACATATCAAATGGAAGAAATAGTGCATTTTAGGCACACTCGGGAGACAGATGCTAGTCTTGTAATTTTCTTTTGTGTACAATGTGCAAATTTCACTTAGTGGGCAGAATTGTAAAGATCATGCAAAAATGAACAACTTTTGAATTCTAACCTTATTTAAATTGTGAAAAATAATATGAAGTTTTTTAACAGGAAGTGCAAAGTGTGCCTAAAAGGCGCACCCGCATACCGGAGGGTTAATAATCACAGGATAAAAGTTGTAATGAAGTGATAACAGTAATAGTAGTCATGATATATAAGAATAAGACTAAGACTAAGACTAAGAATAAGAATAAGAATAAGACTAAGACTAAGAATAAGAATAAGAATAAGAATAAGAATAAGAATAAGAATAAGAATAAGAATAAGAATAAGAATAATCAGCAGTGGTAAGAAAATTAAAAAACCAACAACAGGAAAAACAAACATTGCACCCAGAAATAAATAATAAACAATAAAGAGCATAGCACCACAGAATTGCACATTTGTTGTACATCTAATTTTTTTCTGTCTCTTCTTAGGGTTAAAGAAACACATGGGTTTTTCAAATGCAGTCTCTATTTTTTCAGTGGCTTTTCTCACTTTATCTCCCCCTTCGCTAAAAGGCTGTTCACACACAGACTATGTACTGTACCCTCTGGGGCTTCTCTACAACTTCTGCTGCAGTAAAATAAATGCCTTGCCATGTTCTTTATGAAAAAGGTCTCCTGTTCCTCTTTGTCAGTGTAAAATGGAAGTTTATTGTTTCAATTTCCTTTGCTGTTCAGTATCAACTTTGACGTCAAGGTCCTGGATAGTATCCCCAGCAAATGTTTTATGCCTTATACATCTATGCTGCTCTGCTTTATGGCTGTACTTTCTGTTTTAAGTGGACTGTCATGTTGATTCAGCAGGACAGATGAATTGTCAAATTAAAGCTTAGGAAAGAAGCAGAAGTTTTTTTGTTTTTTTTTTTAACCTTTTTTTTCTCACTCATCTCATCTGTTGATATTGGTGGTGGCCTGGTGGTCGTATGTATGACGTCATTTACTTCAATGTTTGGAGTGACATCATATGTACGGCTGCTAAACTGCTACATGGGACGTCAGCATTTGCACAAGAGGCAGGTTTTACAAGAACAGGTAAGGGTGATATATTAGAGTTTGTATTTTGCCCACAGAGTCACAGAGGTTGCATTTGTGATAAGTTGTGCAGAGAAAACCTCTCAGGCAAAAAGCATTACAATTCCCCAAATAATTCACAGAATCTGAGTGCATGAGCCTGGGATGTTTGGAGGCGTAATTTTTAACCAATAAAAAAAGTGAGAGATAAATCGCAGCAAAATGGGCACTTTATCCTTCAGTGAGCAGCATTATCAAAATCAACATTTCACACAGCAGGTTTCAGCATTTTAATGCAACGACTGAAAACAAACAACAGAACAAAGATTAGACTCATTTGGAGAAAGTCAACTTTTTTTGTGTGTGTGTAAGTTTGGAAACATACTTGAACCCATAAAGACTCAAACATCCTCTAGCAACCAAAACCATCTACTGATCTAAAATGTTTAATAGTTATTGATCTACTAATCCTATCAATACATGTGAATAACTTCCCAAAAACCATAGTTCCCAAAACCATAACCAGACTGAACTTTACACTGAAAAACCAGACAGAGAAATTAAGATGTGCTTTTAACTTATTAACTGAAATATTTTACTTTTTAACTGACTGCAACAATATATTGTAACTTTTTATATGTAGGCATGAATGGTTTTTAGAGTATCTTTTATGGAGCTGCACTCAAAGTTCATTGTATGAAAATACAATGACGAAGTCTCTTATTTTAACCCATAAAGAACCAAACATCCACCGTTAACCAAAACCATCTTCTGATACTAAACTGTTTAATACCTGTTGATCCACTAATCCTATCAATACATGTAAATAATGGTGTAAAATGTAGTTCGTCATCTTTTCATGGTCATCAGATATGACCCATTTGGACGTTCAGAGGCTCTGTAGTTACCGTGGAAACACTGTCATCTTCTACAACACTGATTCACCAGTAAAACCCATGGAGTTGAATCAATGACAGTGGACGGAGACATTTCTTTCATTTGTTCAATTAATGATAGATTTGACTAAAAGAAATCAGTTTTCAATGATTCTCTGTTTTCAATATAATAACCCTCAACTGTAATGTGAGCTTTTATGAACATCTTCATGATCAATCATTATAGGAAAATACCTGATTTATGCTTATGAATGCAAAATACAGAGGATAATATTATAATAAATGGTGATATATCACTTAAGAAAGGATAGATATAGAGAAAATTTCACTTGGGAAGTGACACAGAAGTTGCGCTGGGTCTTAATTGGTGTAAAATACAGTTTGTCATCTTTTCATGGTCATCAGATATGACCCATTTGGACGTTCAGTGGCTCCATAGTGAATGTGGAAACGCTGTCATCTTCTACAACATTGATTCACCAGTAAAATGATAGATTTGACTGAAAAAAGTCCCTTTTTCTTCAGTTTTCTCTGTTTCTGATTTAATAACCTTTGAATTTACTCTTTACTTTATGAACATCTACATGATCAGTGAATTAAATATAGGAAAATACCTAATGTTCACTGAAAAAATGCCAAATACAGAGGATAAGATTATAATAAATGGTTATAAATCACTGAAGAAAAGTTAAATCTACAGAAAAAATGATTGTGTTTTGCATTTAGTTATTGATATAGTTGCTGGAAAAAGTCCCTTTTTCTTCAATTTTCTCTGTTTCTGATTTAATAACCTATGAATTTACTCTTTACTTATGAACATCTACATGAACAGTGACTTAAATATAGGAAAATACATGAAAAAAAGGCAAAATACAGAGGATAATGTTGTAATAAATGGTGATAAATCACTTAAGAAAGTTTAAATCTACAGGAAAATTCCTTTGGAAGCAGCCACAAAAGTAGCACTGGGTCTTTATGGGTTCATGAGATTCATGAATGATGAAAAGAGGGGGAAAAACATCATCATCGGATCAGTTTTGAAAATGTTTCGCAACCTTTGCACTTGTTTGAAACTTTATCTTAGACAGAAAATCAATGTGTGGTAAAATTAATAATAATAATTGCCCACTGTAGTTTTAGCTTCACAAATCAGAGGGTCGATTCCTATCAGCGCTCAGTCCACACTCCTCACTGTATTGTACATGAGTAAACAGCCTGTCTACTCTCCTCATCTCCACAGTACAGGACGGCAGCAGGCACCGAGCCAATCCCAGACCCATCAGTCAGATCCGGACAGAGCAGAACAGAGGGACAAAATGAACAGGCAACCAGTCCGGGTCAATACAAATGTCTGCAGCTGTCCAACAAAGACCACGGACGAAACAGATCTGGTGAGAAGCACAAACCTTTCACACATATCTAAAGGCTGGGGAGTCCAATCGATCAGAACCTCAAAAAAGAAACATCACTGCAACACGGTGGATCGGCCTCGGCTGTTATTCTGCTGGAAATGATAGTTGCGCCTGTTGGGTTGAAATACTTTTCAGAAAGGTGTGAACCACAGGAGCTCCACATCATTTATGGAGTTTGGAGATACTGACAGAATCCATGCATCATTAGTTCTTTTCATATTCAGTTGAGAATCCACAATCGGAAAACAAAAAAAAATGACTTGTTATTTCATTATTTATGTACAAATCAAAAATCAAAAAAACAAGTTGTTTTTCATTCTTTCAATTGTATGCACAAATTAAAAATTGGAAATAAGCAAATGGACCAAATGTCGGGTTTCACGTTGACATTTTGGATAAGTTACTGACTTCTTCATGTGTTACGCAAAGTGGCTCTTACTTAGATTAGCTGCCATGGCCGCACTGCATTAGAGAAAACAACAATACCTGGAAGATCCTGTCATGTCGTCCTCCTTAAGAGTAACGCATTTGCTGCCTCTGAATAACACGAAATTCTCCATTATCGCAGAATGCATTAGGCAGAATGCTAGCAAACCCATGATTGTCCAACTCAACACACGAAGAAGTCAGTAACAGTCAGTGTATCTTTTGGTAACTGGATTTTCTTTTCAGTTCTTTTCCGTTTTAAAATAGAGGAATTAAAATTGAATTTCAGGGTGTTTTGTTTTTCCTTTTTCAGTATCAAAATAGATAAACCAAATTTTTAAAAAATATATTGATTTTCATTTTCTCTTTCTAATAACAAAAAAGAAAATTATTATCTGACAGAAATGGAAAAACTGACCAAAAATGGCGTTTTTTTTGTTGTTTTTTTTTTTCATTTTCTGAGATCGGATGTTGTCATTTTCAAGGAAAGAGTGCAAATGCCTAGGTCACAAAGACTCTTCTGAAGGATGGGTCTGGACGAATCTTCCAGTATGTAAACATTCGTGGAGGGAGCATGTCTACGATGTCCAGATTTCGTACAAACTGGAAGATTTATACAAACCCATCTGATCCATGATGCTGAAAGACACATGTGCAGCAGTGTTTTGTTTTCATTCTTTATAAATAGGAATTGAAATGAAATCACAACCAAGTGATTTATAGATGTTGTTAAAAGAAACATAGCTCTGATCTGCTGCTAAACTGGTGCAAAACTTGTAAATTTGACTTGTAACTGTAACTGCACTTCCAAAACTACTTTTATATCATTTGCATGGATGTAAATTTAACAATATTCATCTATTTGCTGAGATTTGGCTTCTTGTTGCAAAAAATGTTCACAAAGGCAGTGGCTTTTCCCTGGGGCAGTTCTGGTGGTGCTGTTAACGTGTGTAGAATGATGGTATCAAAGGTGACGTCTTCAGTCAGAGGTGGAGGCATCAGCTGTGTCCGTTACCTTGGACTGTCACCTGCTTAAAAAGGAAAATAAATGTGTTAACATGACACCGAACAAACCTGGAATCTGTGTTCTGAGCTGCAGGACACACCACTGTCAGATCCAGACTGATCTGGTTTTATTAAAGTTATCAATGCTTTGACACACACACACACACACACACAGAGGCCACTTGGCTTTTATAATATATATATGTTTGTATAATTTAGAGTCTGGTTCAGACCGGTTCTAAATGTAAAGTGTCATGAGATAGCTTTTGTTATGATGTGGTACTATATAAATAAGATTTAGGGCTGGGCAAGTTAATGTGTTATTACCGCGTTAACGCATTCATTAAATAACGCCGACAATATTTTTTATCACACATTAATGCCGTTTTATTCTAACTCCTATTCTTCTGCCTCTGCTTGTGTGCATGTAGCGATTAGTTCGGCAGATAGACAACAGGTTTCCCAAGAAAAGCCGGACGCCCAAAACTTCTCTCCAAATCTTTTCCTTGAGACTCACTGTAAAACTACAACATACATACAAAATATGTCTCAGTTCTGTTCATTGCCTTAGTACATTTACATGGCATTATACATTTAAATGAATGGAAAAAAGATCGCTAGCTCGATGCTAACTTGAATGGGAAAATCTATAGACACGCTAACAATTAGCATTTACAGATTAACTACATGACAGATTTACAACATCTTTTTATCCAGCAACAAAGGTTCACCTCAGAGATATTTTATACTATTCATTCTTACAACAACTGAACATAAAAGACTCACAGGCAAACGCTTTTCAGGCCATACAAACAGAGTAAAAGAAACGTGTCTGTTACTTCCTTCTTATGTCCGAACTGGCTACGGGAACACCGCAAGTACAAAACATACGTTAGCGCAACTTATTCCAACCACTAGAGGGCCCCCTTTGCTTGCTTTGAACAACTGAACATCACATATTATTTTGAAAGTCCATTGCTCTCGCTCTGTGAATACACGTAGGTTTCAACCAATGATAGCATTTGGGGTGGGCTTAAGACTCCTGTCAATCACTCACAACCGGAAATAAACTGGTGTGGACATAAACATGGTGAAAAGTACCAGTCTTTTCCATGGACATTTTTATTTTAAATGTCTTCAGATGGTGGGGTTGAGAAGGACAAAGCTGTTTGGAAGCACTGACATGTGGAATTATTTTTATCACCGGAGTAATTTGAGTCTGAAATATCCACTGAAAGGAAATACACACTGTTGATGCCGGCAACCTCCCCCCATATAACTATCCAATTAATCGTGATTAGTCGCAGAAATCCACGCGATTAATTGCGATTAAAATTTTTCATTGCTGCACAGCACTAATAAAATTTGATTGATTGACTGATAACAGTATTAAAAATGCACCACTTCATTTAATTTTTTGCCCATAGTCATTGAACATAGAGTCTACTTCCCTTTTATAATACAGATACCTGATTTTTACTGAAATAAATGCAAAATGGAGAGGATAATATTATGATAAATCACATATGAAAGGATTAAATAGAGAGAAAAATTCATATATGAACTCTCACATAAGTAGCACTGGGTCTTTATGGGATATACATCGTTTTTCCAGTTTCCTGAAAAATAACCATTTTGGACATTAGAGGTTTCCACCCGACAGCAACGACATGCAATACATTCTTTATAGACGTGGTCCAAAGTGTAAAAGAAGTCCATTCCTCTGAAAGCCTTTGTATACTGGAGGTGACACACTGTGTGTATAATGTGCAGGTCAGTGCAGTGTAATTTCACACAAAGGTCACACAGTTTTTCTTTTCAGGCGTGTTCTGTGGACACATGTGGGACGGTGCGTTGTGCTGGCGCAAAACACCAGCTGGAACATCTGTAACACAGAACTGTCCGGATCATCCTGAACTGGACCCAAGTGGTAAGAAAGATGTGCATTTCTCAGACCAATTCATAACTAAAAGCTTAGTGAAAATGAGACGCTTTGATATTACTTTTTAATTCTGCGTCAAGAGACAACATCGAACATGATCCATTCTTCTGTCTGTGAATAACGGAGGAGGAAGGTCAGATGTTGTTTCCAGAAAGAAGGATTAATTTTCATATTTTATGTCTTATTGCTGGGGCGCTCTGACCCATTTGATAATGACAATGCATCATGTGAGAACTGCTTAACAAGAGCGGAAAAATAATACAATGTGATTTTACGGATTTTTTTGACTTATAGACTCAAATATAATAAGTATAATGCAGTCAGATTTTATGCATAATGCCCAAGGCAGATGTGCTTTATGTTGAGTAGCAGCTAGAAAATTCCTCATTGAAATGATCCTCTTGTCTAATGTTTAATTTAGGCTGATATTTTACGGTGGAATTGGAAAGCCTGTATAATTATCTTTTTTTCAGTGTAATGAGTTTGTCTTGTTTGCTTAATTAGGTTCATTTCATGTAGTTTTAGGACTTAAATGGAAATCAAGTCTTTTTTTTTTTTGCAGTAAAAATAAAAAATGCTAAAGGATTCATGCATCACTGTACATACTAGAGTAATACTGGGATTTTATCTGGTTAAATTAAAAAAAAAAAAAAAAAAAAAATCCAAAACTGGGCTTGATTCATGGTGTTAATTTGCAGAAGATAGTAACAGAAAATGATTTTGTCAGAGAGGCTTTCAGAGTAAAGAACCAGTATTTGACTTTTACCTACGTATAGTTCTGTGCAAAAGTTCTAGTCCAACATTAGGTTTGTTGGTTTAGTGAACTTCTAATGACCACACATTTGCATTTCTCAGTCTCTGTATTAAGAGCCAATCTGATATATATGTGAAGTATGTACCAAGGTTATTATCGTTAATAAAAACTAACAAAATGACGAACACTAGAATTGAAAAAACATTTTCGTTAATTGAAATAAAACTATCATTAAAAGAAAAAACTAACTAAATAACTAACTGAAGGTGTATTGTGTGCTTACAAAACTAACTAAAACGTATAAAATTATGGATAAAATTCCCTTTGTTTTTGTCTTTGTCAATGTCGGATTAATATGAAATCGATTTATTTCGCTCGAGGAATTTTATCTGGAGGCACCCTACGGCACATCACAGTCCATCACTTGTCGTTTCGAGTTGGTTTCTCATCCCCACTCTACCTGGCAACACGGAGACTAATGACAGCGAAGATAAAAGATATGAAAAAACTAAAACTAACACTAAAACTAAGCATTTAGAAAAAAACAAAAACTAATACAAACTAGCATACCTGCATTAAAAACTCATTAAAACTAACTGAATTAGAGAGAAAACTAAATAAAACTAAAGTATAATGAAAAATCCAAAACATTTAGAACCAAAAACCCAAGGTTTTGTTGGATGACCAGAAGGAGAAGTTTGAAACCTTCTGTTGGGCTCCTTGTTGAGCCGCATTATGTAATACATTCCCATTATGTAATAAAAGTTCAAAATGTAATAAGAATGTCACGTCATCTTGTAATAAAGCCGCATTACGTAATAAACTGACGCATTTTGTAATAAACTACGTCAACGCATTATGTAGTAAATTTTTTCACATTATGTAGGAAGTTATTACAATTTGAGAAATTTATTACAAAATGCACTTGACACATTTTTATTTAAAAAAATGTAATAACATGGTTCATTTTGTAATAACAATCCAAATTAATATAATTTCAGAGCGATTTAGAAGAAATTAGTCACAGGAGCTACAGGTAATGTAATCAGAACTTTAACCACACAGTTTAAAGATTAATTTAGCACATTACATTCTCCTGAAAATAAAAATGTTTCAAGTGCATTTTGTAATAAATTTCTCAAATTGTAATAACTTCCTACATAATGCGAAAAAATTTACTACATAATGCATTGAGGTAGTTTATTACAAAATGTATCCGTTTATTACATAATGCGGCTTTATTACAAGATGACGGGACATTCTTACTACATTTTGAACTTTTATTACATAATGGGAATTTATTACATAATACGGCTCAACACTCCTCCCCAACTTAACAAGTAATTTCAAATTAATTCTTTGCTCCATGTTTGTTATCACTGTGCTACACAAAAGTTGTGTGACAAGGCCTAACAGCACTGTTACACAAAAGTCTGCAACAGAAGAACGGAGTGAGATAAGTGAACAATATTAGAGCAGACTAATGGCGAGAAGTTGCGCAACACAATGAAATAAGCGGTCAGCTAACAGGCATTGAGTCACGAGCATGGCTGCCACAGTCTTGTTTCTTTTTTGTCGCACCTTGTATGGTTTGTGTTTGGGATTTTTCTACTGTTTTAACTGTTTACTCTTATTTTATATGAAATTTTGTGTTTTCACTGAAGGTATAGCAGATTGACAAGGTAGTGAGTGAGTATAAAGGACAATTAGCAGAATGGCTTTATCGAGTGGATATCGACTATGGTAACTGTGGGTAAGATCCTCATTGTGTTCCTTTGGGTTGATATGATGAAAACAGACGTTCATTTATGTAAAACGATTATGGAAATTGATCATATAAGTGCACTTACTGTTTGTTAGGCTTGTTACAGTACGTGGCATTTTTATATTGTGGGGAAAGCGAGGTTTAATAATGCATAGCTTAAGAGTTCCAGAGGTAAGTCACTTCAGATTTAAGAGATGCAATAAGATTTAGAGACGGAGGAGGTGAGGCAGAGGACAGAGGGATGTATGAGGGGTATAGAATGAGAAAATGAAAAGCAAAAAAAACATTAGGGATTAGAAAAAGGACAGGGAAATCAGAGTAGGAGAGATGGATGGGGAGAGAGAATATGAATGAGAGGACGAAGAGGGTGTTTTTGTAACAGGAGGTTCGTGAAAGATCTTCCCAAAATGCCTCAGACGTTAAAAGTCCCCCATGGCTCCTTATTTGAAAGCTGATGATGCTGATATGAGGCTTTGGGGGAGATGTACAGTCGCATGAAGCTGCTGAACAGTTGATGAGCTGTCGGAGAAGACTCGGCAGTCGGACTACGGTTGTTGCTGTCAGAAGTAATATGATCTCATTCTCCGGCCAGTCGCGGATCTACGACGCATGTGGTTTCAAGCCAGACATTTGAGAATCTGCCAGAAGATTAGTCCAAAGAGGGAGTTTTGTGTTTGACATAACGTTTGATGATGCGTGCCAAGTTAAATTAATCGCAGTTGTACGTTTTCACAGAGATTTGGTGTACGATTAATGTGCTTGGATGATGCCGACACACTACTTCTGAAAAACAAAAACGGGGCCAAAGAATATCACAATCGCTACTGGACATGAACATCCAAAGGGTTTTAGTTCAGACTCTCTGTATTCTATGTCTGTTAATGTTGATGGGATAGAGAGCTATGTGACTGAATAAATGACTTTTTTTTCTTTTTCACTTTTACAGAAAAAACAACCAAATACTGTGATGAATCAGGTCAGTGGGTGGAGACTGGGTCCACTTGTCAACCAGCTTCAAAGGACATATTAAAGGTATTTAATCATTTTTGTTTCCCCATAAACAAGGGTCTCAACATCAGTAGTGACACAACAAAGAAATCACATTCTCATTTATTAAATACACAGTTCAGCCAAAATAAAGTCACCACATTGGATTTAGCTGGTCAGTGTAACTACTGGTAATTGGATTTTCTTTCCAGAAAAAAAACAAACAAACTAGTGGTTAATTGAGAAATTAAAATTGAATTTCAAGGCGTTGTTCTTTTTCAGTGTCAAAACAGATAAACCAAATTTTAAAAAACTGATTGATTTTCGTTTTCTCTTTCTAATAACAAAAAAGAAAGTTACAACCTGTCAGAAATGGAAAAATGGACCAAAAACCCCTGGTTTTTTTTCATTTTTGGAGACCAGATGTTGTCATTTTCAAGGCAAGCGCACTAATGGCTAGGTCACAAAGATTCTTACGAACAATGGGTTTATACGAATCTTCCAGTTTGTACGAAATCTGGACATCGTAGACATGCTCTCACCATGAATGTCTACGAACTCCAAATTTTGTACGAACGACATACATAACTTATAAAAATTCAAATGTCTGTAGCAGCAAAATTATTGATTGAATTCATACCAAATTGGGTTTATAGACTGCCAGTGACCCAGAATAGATACGATTACTTTTTGGTAAAAGTAGGTCAAAGTTAAAATTTTTGATGAATTTTTAAAATCTTTTTCTTCTCCCATGTATTTATAATGGGTGAAATTTCAAATGTCTATAAAAACATCCATTTTGTTTCAATTCACTTCAAACTTGGCACATATATAGAGGCAACTGATATGCTGACATCAGCACATGCATAGACATGATGACATCAGCTGGATCAATGTCAAAATAAGCTACAATATGTGCGAGGGGTGGGGTTTGTTGTGCCTGGAACCACTTGTTTAAAGTTTATTATGACAGTATTTTACCGGTCTGATCCACTTGAGATCATATAAGATTTTAACACCATTGATGGTTAATATCTTTAGTGTAATTTTTGCATTTCACAAATTCATCCTGTGGGCCAGATTGGACCCTTTAATGGGCCGGTTTTGGCCCACAGACCACATGTTTGACACCTGTGCATTAGATCATTGCTACAGTGAATATGTTTCAGTTTGATAAAGAACATAAAAATTGGACTGTGTTTCAATGAATAAAGGTCACATGGTCTGATGAGTCCAGATTGACCCTGTTCCAGAGTGATGGGTGCATGATGGAGTGATTACCCATCATGCCTAGTGCCTACAGTACAAGCCTGTGGGGGCAGTGTTATGATCTGGGGTTGGTTCAGTTGGTCACGTCTTAGTTCAAAAATGTTATGTGTCTATGAAATGAGGTCAGCTGAACCTGGATCTACTGAAAGACCAGGTCTGAACATTAGAGGGTTATTTCTTTGCTGATGACACAGATATATTCCAGATGACAATATAAGGATTCATCAGACTCAAATAGTAAAAGAGTGGTTGAGGGTTATTATATTTAATGGCAACTAAGACTAAAACCAAGGCAATGAAAAATTAATACCATTAAGCAGTGACGTGCAGTCAGAGGAGGCAGGGGAGGCAGAGCCTCCCTCGTCATTCTTGAAAAGAAAAAAATACTTAACCATAAAATATAATAAATGTTGATAGTTTTCAGTTGGTATGTCCTATAAACTCATTTTCCGTTCGAATCCAATATTATTATTATTTTTTAAAATTTTTTTTTGTTGTTAATTAGAATAGCAGAATTTCTGCATGCTCCGTTCAAATACAGGGAGGAGGCAGCGCTGTGCTGTGCCTCCCGCAGAACTGTCTCATCCCCTCATGAACTCTGCTGAAAATATTGTGTCGCTGTCCCTCTGTATATCGCAGTTAAAATGCTTTCAAACACTCTGATTATATGCTCTATCCTTCCATAATCTGCATAACATATGGAATGTATTTCTGTAATGTGTTTAGGCTCGCAGATTAATCAGAAAACCGCAGTGAAAAAGTCACTAGGGGAGGCAAACAGTACCCCTGCCTCATGATAGATGGCGCCAGTGAGTCCACAGATTCATGCGCTTATAATCTTCTTCGTTCTTTTTTATACACTTTAATTCACCTCATCAAAAGTGGAGGATTACATTTCATGTACAAATAAAGGTAAGACCATAAACTTTTTTTATTTTTAGTTTGAAATGGCTCTTTTTGAAGGTTTCCTGTTGAGTTCCTGCCAGTCTACCTATGCTGACTTGATGCAGAGCCCATATACCCAGGCCATTCCTTTTGCTCACTCTCTCTATTCCAGTTTCTCAGGCAGTGGCGATTTCTCATAGACTGCAAGGGAAGCCCGGCTTCCCCTAAAATTACAAAAATTAAATGGTTAAATATGTTCGGTTGTGTTGACATTTCATTGACTACAAATGTGTTAGAACACGTTCATCTCAAAGATGAGTTCGTTCAGAATCAGCTTTATCACAAATCAACGGACGCGATGTTGTTCACTTCTCATACATTCCCGTTGCGCTGTTTTTTCATTCGATCTCTGCTCAGTGCATTTGTCCGTAGACTGCGGGTGTCTATGGGCTTCAGTGGGACTGAGTGGAACAGTTGTTTTCATTGCCTCAGAACTGGACAGTAATTGGATAAATGCCACGATGTTGCCCCGCCCCCGGACGCCGGACGTCTTTGGGGGTGAATGGAGCTGTGGGCGGAGCTCAGCCGGGCTGGACGCCAGAATCCCACGTGCTGATTGGAGGATCAGTCGAAAGGCTGAATCCCGTTTGATTGACAGCTATTTTCAGATCTCCTCCTCCTGACACAGTTCAGTTTAATACCGTCACACATTCTGCTGTGAAATCAGAGAAACCACTACGAAATGACTCGTTCATTTCTTGCACTGTAAATAAAACACACTCATTGTACTTCCTTGTTTCAATTTGACATAATTTCAGCATTTTCTTGTTTCGGTTACATAATTTAATCATTTCTTGTTCGAGTTTAATATTGTTTTGTAGATAGTTAAATCAATCATACTGTCGGCTAGGTCGGAGTGAAAGGAGCATCTGTAGTTTAAAAAGGCTGAAGTCTTACACCCACGACACAATGGGTCAAGGCAATCTAAGCAGAGAGGACACTGGTCCAGTCCCTGGAAAAGACGTCTACTTGGTACGATAAAGTCACTGACCATTTTCTTAAAAAGGAACGGAGGGCCGAATGTATGTTTAAATAACTTGACAATTTTTTTTTTTTTTTTTTATGTAAGCTGACAATGAGCTTCCCCTGTCTGAAAGACAAGCAGCCGTCACTGTTCTCAGGCCACCATATATTTGTAGATCTGGCTCTGAAAGAGTCAGTGCCTCCCCAGCCATGAACCCCACTGCACGTCACTGCCATTAAAACACAATACAGGCTGAAATGAAACCAAATTACAAATCAGCTTCCTTTTCCCTTTAGTTGGCAGTGTGATAGGTACGTAACTTTAATAACATGGGTTTTTAAAATTCCTAAAAGAAGTGCTAATTACCTTAACCATGGAGGATTTTTTTTTTTTTTTTTATCTTTGATTGTTTTTCAGTTATAGTCCAGATTCTGACTTTTTGTTTGTGAGTTCCTTTTGATAGAGACTACAGACATGTTTTCATTTCATAGTATAGATTTCAACAAGTTTCACTTTTGATTAAGCTTTTCTACAGCAATAGAGATCAAAATTCCCCCTCTGTCTGGTTGTGTTCAACTGGATTTAACTTCAGAAAAATGATGATTGGTGGTCCGTAGACTGAATATACTGATGAGCAGGTCAGAACTTTAGAGGGTTATTTCTTTGTTGATGATACAGATATATTCCAAGACAAGAATACAAGGATTCATCAGAGTCAAACAGTGAAAGAGTGGTTGAGAGTTATTATATTTAATGGCAACTAAGACTAAAACCAACCCAGGCGGTGAAAAAATAACACCATTAAAATACAATACAGGCTGAAATGAAACCAAATTACAAATTTCAGCTTCATTTTCCCTTTAGTTTGCAGTGTGATTGGTACACAAATATAAGTGATAATTACCTTAACCAAGGGGGATTTTTCTTTTTTTAAATCTTTGTTTTTCAGTTATAACCTAGACTTTTTGTGTGAGTTTCTTTTGATAGAGACTACAGACATGTTTTCATGTCATAGTATAGATTTCAACAAGTTTCATTTTTGATTTCGTTCATTTATTCAGCTTTTCTACAGCAATATAGATCAAAATTCCCACTCCCTCTGGTTGTGTTCAATTGCATTTAACTTCAGAAAAATTATGATTGGTGGTCAGTAGATTGAATATACTGATGAGCAGGTCAGAACATTAGAGGGTTATTTCTTTGTTGATGATACAGATATATTCCAAGACAAGAATACAAGGATTCATCAGAGTCAAATAGTGAAAGAGTGGTTGAGGGTGATTATATTTAATGGCAACTAAGACTAAAACCAACCCAGGCGGTGAAAAAATAACACCATTAAAATACAATACAGGCTGAAATGAAACCAAATTACAAATTTCAGCTTCATTTTCCCTTTAGTTTGCAGTGTGATTGGTACACAAATATAAGTGATAATTACCTTAACCAAGGAGGATTTAGATTTTTTATTTTTATTTTTTTTATCTTTGATTGTTTTTCAGCTATAGTCTAGACTTTTTGTGTGTGAGTTTCTTTTGATAGAGACTGCAAACATTATGTTTTTATTTCATAGTCTAGATTTCAACAAGTTTCATTTTTGATTACGTTCATTTATTCAACTTTTCTACAGCAGTAGAGATCAAAATTCCCACTCCCACTGGTTGTGTTCAATTGGATTTAACTTGAGAAAAATTATGATTGGTGGTCAGTAGATTGAATATACTGATGAGCACGTCTGAACATTAGAAGATTATTTCTTTGCTGATGACACAGGTATATTCCAAGATGACAACTCCAGGATTCATCAGACTCAGATAGTCAAAAAGTGATTGAGGGAGCATGAGACACATGGATTGCCCCCCCCAGAGTCCAGACTGAAAATCTCTGGGATGTGGTGAAGAGTTTACACTGTGGTCTGACTCTCTCATCATTAATATAAGATCTTGGCAAAAAAAAAATAAATGCAACTCTGCATGGAAACAAGTGGTGCCAGGCACAACAAACCCCGCCCCTTGCACATATTGTAGCTTATTTTGGCATCGATCCAGCTGACGTCATCATGCCTATACGTGTGCTGATGTTAGCATGTCAATTGCCTCTAGATATGTGCCAAGTTTGAAGTAAACTGAAACAAAATGGATGTTTTTATAGACATTTGAAATTTCACCCATTATAAGTAAATGAGGGAAGAAAAAGATTTTAAAAATTCATTAAAAATTTGAACTTTGACCTAGTCATGCCCTGATCGGAATTCTTTTGCTTCTGAGCCGATCTGATTTTTTGGAGGGATTAGTTTTGCCAATACCGATCCGATATGGACTTTTTAGAGTGAAATTTGTATTTAAATTTGGAGTCATTATTTAGAGGTTATTATCCTATTATTTTATTTGAAATCCCAATTAGGCCAAATGTGGAACCTGAACTAAAACAATTATGACACCTTTGACTCTTAATAACTTGAGTGTAATTTTTCCACTTTCCAAATTCATACTGTGAGACAAATTACAACCTCATGTTGCCACTGCTGTAGTGCGTCTATGGGCAGGTCCGTCCAGGTTTTATATGGGGGTGCATTCAGTGCCGTGCATTTTAGTGATGTTCGGGTTGGGGCGGGTCACAAGAATGTCAGTTTATTGTGGGGTGGGGTGGGTCAGATCTAATAATTCCACAAAAGTCCCACTGTTGTGCAGCTTTGGAAACTTTAATTTGAGGGGAGAGGACGTTGCCCCCCCCCCCCCCCCCCCCCCCGCATTGGCCTGATCTCGTGACTAAATCTGATCCAATATGATCTTCTAAAAAAGCCAGATAGGGACATCCCTACTTTGACCTACTGTTCCCAAACTGTAATCAGATTTATTCTGGCTCACTGGCAATCTATGAACCCAATTTGGTATGAATTCAACCAATAGTTCTGCTGCTCAAGTGTTAACAAACAAAGAAAGAAACAGAACCAAACACAATACCCCTTGCCTCTCCTTCGGGGGGTGGGGTAATAAATGTTGAACCACTTATTGTCACATTACATAAGCAATAGACAACAAAAATAATGCCAAAGTAAATTCATAATCAAGTACACATCAAGTAATAGAATTCAGAGTTATCTTACTTGTTTTCAACACTAGTTAATACTTTTATTTATCTAACATCAATTTCATATTCCAGAGAGCAAAGGTTGGTGACGTTCTGAAATGATGTGGAGTCTGTGACTTGTTTGCTTTTTGCCTTTTACTCCTGCTCAGGGTGATGAAACACTCTTGACATCTCTTCTTTTTTTTGGTGATGGCATAAAAAAGTGCAGAGTGTACTGACATGGATAATCTTCTGTTTTGTGTTGGTGGGTACAGGACAGGCTGAGCAAAAAAGTAGTTACTGTGACTGTGTAATCTATTTAATGTGCTTTGACATCTGAAAGATATTATACAAAGGAGTTCTTCAAATAGTGTTAAGTACAAATCTGTTGTTCCAGAATACTGACAGGGTTACAGTATGTCCCTGCTGTCCATGACCTGTGCTCTCTTTCTTGTGAATAATAAATTGAAGATGTGGAAAAAACGGCTCAGTCTCTACACTGAAATATCTATTTTATGTTTTTGGGTTTTTTTTCCCGAAAAGGAAGTCCCCCAGTTTTTAGCAGATGCTGCTGGAGAGCCTGCCACAGAGGCCACCACGGCGAACCCAGAAGAGGGCGAAGATCTGAGAAAGATAATGGAGGAGAACAAAAACAAATGCCTCAAGAAAATGAAACAAGATCCACCTTATAACAAAGCAGGTGGTGATCACTTTGTAACACTGGTCTACCAGAAAATGTGTCATTATATGGTATATCAGTGTTATTTGTTCATGGTGAGGGTTCATGTTGAATTAATGCAAATCAAACCTGGAAACATTGGCTAGAATGTTTTTTGTGACTTTATCGGCGTTGCAGGGCTGTACTGCAGTCGTGAATGGGACGGATGGCTGTGCTGGGACGATACTCCAGCTGGAACCCACGCCTCCCAAACCTGCCCGGACTATTACTTCGACTTAGAGCCCACTGGTGAGCAGGGATTTAACATCGCTGATGATTTGAACCTCTGAGGATGAGTTCACTATAGATTCTCTGTTGGTCATGTTACATCATCGTTCCCTGCAGAAAAGGCAACTAAGTACTGTTCGGAGGAAGGAGAGTGGTTTCGCCATCCCAAGTCCAACGGAACATGGACAAACTATACACACTGTGCATCCTCGCAAGAGACGAAAACAGAGGTAATGCATTTTTTTACTTGCATTTTCTTGAGCCTCTTTTTTTCTCTCTGTTGTTTTTGTTTTGTTTGTTTGTGAAACGTCTTTGAGTGTCCAAAAAAGTGCTATGTAAGTGTGATTTATTATTATTATTATTATTATTATTATTATTATTATTATTATTATTATTATTATTATTATTATTATTATTATTTCAATAAATGAATCATTGTGGTTGAAATGTACAAAAATTCGCCCCCCTTCACACACTAGCTGGTTTAGAGAAGTCTACACTCATATCAAACTGGAGAAGTTTAGATTCTCAACTGCAGGTTTTAATAATGTTTTCAACAAAACCTGGCAGCCCTTCAGAGACTATTTAGATAAAATTACTATTCACCCAGAGAGTAACTAGATGAACCCCCCCCACACACACACACACACACACACACACACACACACACACACCCCGTCCTCTAGTTTGTTTTAATTACCTATTTTACTGTCATTTATTTTATTTGTAAATCTGGCAGTGGTCATGTGTGTTTTTTGTTTTTTCTTAATAGTGGGTGGGAAGGGATAATAGTTAATTATGGTTCATTCATAGAAGCTGTTCTAGACTAAATGAAGTGGCTATTGATACAGTACTGTGGGACAAAAATATTGGTTTGTCTATGACCACAGAGCCAATCAGAGCCTTCATTATATCATGTCTAGACTGGTAACTTACATCCTGAAAAAGTAACAAGGCAATCAGAAAGCAAATAGGTCTATTTGAAATACAGCAGATATTTAGCTCACTTGGAAATGTATCAGTCAGCAATGTGGAAAATCTAGGTTCAGTTCCCAATTGGAATAGCATTTTTTTTTCTTCTCTCTAAAGACTTTCAAATTGGGGGGGGGGGGGGGGGGGGGGGGGGGGGGGGCTGGTTGGTAAATCCACCATTGATATAAATCGGCCACTGTGACAACGTTCAGAGTGCAGAATTCGGACCACAGCACTCAATATACTGAACTGACACAGAACTGAAGTCACACAGCACGCTGCTGCATCTAACCAAGATTATTAACGTTAACGAAAACTAACGAAATGACGAAAACTACAATTGAAAAAACATTTTCGTTAACTGAAATAAATGAAAACGATAATTAAAAGAAAAAAATGATAACTATCTGAAACTGTATGTGTGCTTACAAAACTAACTAAAACGTATAAAAGTTACGGATAAAATTCCCTTTGTTTTCGTCTTTGTCAATGTCAGATTGATATGAGAGCAATTTATTTTGCTCTAGCAATTTTAGCTAGCATTACCATACGGTACTTCACGGTCCGTCACTTCTCGTCATTCGTCATTTAGATTCATCTTCTCGTCCCCACTCTACCCGGCAACCTGGAGACTAAAGTTGGGAGAAAGTAGAGTTCTGTATGGGATTTATTTGAATACGATGGCTAAGAAGATAAAAGATACAACAAAACTAAAATTAATACTAAAACTAAATTAAAACTAAGCATTTAGAAAAAATGAAAACTAATCAAAATTAGCCAACCTACTCTAAAAATTAATTAAAACTAACTGAATTAGAGAGAAAAAAAGTAAAACCTAAATAAAACTAAACTATAATGAAAAATCCAAAACTATTAAAACCTTGTATCTAACATGTTGCTCCGCCCCCCTTCTCTAGCCTCCAGAGCAAAGAACATCATAAAACAACATATAGAGTATTTAGAACAATTATTCCTATTCTATACTATATACTAACACTAATTTGTCATTTCTTCCATCAATTGCCACAGTACTGTGGTAGCAAAATGCTCAAAAGAATGCATTAAAGTATACGTCATACATCACCACAGTACTGTGGCAACAAGAGGATAATGAGATAATGAACAGGATCCATGATTGGCTCTAGTACAAATGCTAACATTTGATTGGCTCTGTGGCAGTAGCCATTGCCTATATTAAAACTGTTGTTGTTCTCAGTATACATTGTACAAGACAACTTCCTATTACCTTTCAACTAGAACACCTGGAAACATTGTACATGTCAGATATTGCTATGTGTGTACGAAAATTCAATAAAAAGATTTATTTAAAAAGAAAAAAAAAGAAATGCACAAAAACTGGTGAACAGTGAGGTAAAAGAAGATCAAATGCCTTCTTTCATAAATACCAAAAACACAGTTTGATTAAAAAAAACGGCTAAAAGAACTCATTATCAAAAGTACTTCCATGGAGAAATAGCACATGTGTACAGCAGACTCATACAATGAAGTGTAATCAAAGGGAATTAAATCTGTCCATCATCATTTATTCAAGTTAAAAAACCCACTTCTCTAGTTTTGTAATGCTGTTTTTCATTTTTAGTGAGAGATTAGATTTTTGCCTATCTGTATTTATCAGGGATGAGTCACGTAGTTAAAATCCAGTTTGTCTGTGCAGTCATTATATTTATGTTACAGAATCTCAAAATACTTGAGAATGAATACAAATGCCGACTGAAAATGAACCAGGACCCGCCTTACAACAAATCAGGTACTGAAGATCTGCTGAAACTTGCACATTTTACCTGTCAGTTTTTCTTGTGCAAAGACATCTCCTGTCCCCAGACTTTCACAGTGTTTGTGTTGTGGGTGTTGCAGGGCTGTACTGCAGTCGTAACTGGGATGGCTGGTTGTGCTGGGATGACACTCCAGCCAGGACCTACGCCTCCCAGAGCTGCCCACGTTATTACTTTGACTTAGAGCCAACAGGTGAGCACTGAGGCCTGAGACGGACGCTGATCATGGCTATTATATTTAATGACAACTAAGACTAAAACCAAACCAGGCAGTGAAAAAATAACACCATTAAATATAATACAAGCTGAAATTAAGCCCAATTACAGGTACAAATCAGCTTCATTTTCCCCCTAATTTGCACTGTGATTGGTACATGACTTTAATAACATGGGTTTTTAAATATCCTAAAATAACTATAATTACCTTAACCAAGGAGGATGCTTTTATCTCTGATTGTTTTTCAGTTACAGTCTAGAGTCGGACATTTTGTGTGTGTGTGTGTTTCTTGTGATAGAGACTACAGACACTAAGTTTTCATTTCATAGTATAGCTTTCAACAAGTTTCACTTCTGATTTCATTAATTTATAAAAGGTGTATTTTTTTTTTTTTTTAGTATTTTAAATTATACATTTACATAAACATGTACTTAGACATAAGGAACCACACAAACACAATACAAAAAAATAACCAACAAATTATTCAACAAACCTATTAAACCCCCAAAAAAGAGGGGAAAAAAAACAAAAATATTTTATATATTTCTATTTTGCTTTTTTAAATAGAATTATGCATTTTAAAACATTTCCCTGTGGTCTACATATGTTTGGGTCTGAATTCTCCAATAACACTGGTCTACAAGGAAAATGCTTCCAGAATAAAAATAATGAAATTTTACCACATGAGAGTCACTGATAAAGAAAAATGAAGTCAAAAATGCTGGTAGGCTGAATTTTCCAAGATACAGCCTTGGGTCAAAATGTGAAATTCATGAATTAACGAGAGAATGGGTTTGACTCAAAAGGAATATTTGTCTCAGAGCTACAAGATCTACTTCAAAACTCTGTCTGCACATTAGAATACATTCACTTTACAGGTTCTATTTAGTGGAAGATTTATAAAACTATTATAGAAATGTACATAAACCAATATATATGTGTAATAACACTTAGTCATATACCTTGAAAACATCAGCAAACCGGCACTTTTGTCATTTATTTTCCAATTAGTCTTATTAAAATACGTAACATTTAGCACATTTAATCTCGGAAGCAAATCATTTCTAAAAAGTTGTAGACCAGTGTAATTCAACTCCACAGGTCCATCTTTGAATTGTCCTGCTGTCTGAACGTAGCTTTAACGACCTTGGTTTTACAAAGTATTTGATGGAACACATTCAGTCATAATACCTCGCTCAGCTCTTCTAATAATAACTGGAAAACTAAAGCTAAAATTCAATAAAAACCAAAGTGTAATGAACATTCCAGAACCGTGATTACTCTGAAGCTGAAAATGTCCCATGATAAAATAACTTCTGAGTGTTTATATTTTCTTCCAACTGTTCTGTCTAGAAAAGGCCACCAAGTACTGTGGAGAAGACGGACAATGGTTTGTGCATCCAAACAGCAGCACCACTTGGACCAATTACACACTTTGTGGCATCAACTTTAAAGACAAACTGAGGGTAATGTCAACTTGATTCCGTGATTATCCATGTTGTGAACCCTTTATCAGGCAAGTGACTATTTTTGATCATTTCTGCAGACCTTACAAAACAGTAATAGCATCAGTTACAGTGAGGACATTTAGTCAACAATCTCAGGTCCAATGTGGTCTACAGGGTCTGTAAGGTCTACCTCTGCATGAACAGTGAGTGGACCTGCTTATGGTACCATGAAGTAATGGGACTAATGGTACTAATGGTACTCAGCACTTACGTTGTTGTAATGTTATAAAAGTGATGCTCTAATGTTCTAAACATACAAAAATACATGTTCCTTTCACATTATATGTGTTTTTCTTGGATTTTTTTATATTTGGGTGCTAGTATGAAGCTGGGTTTATTTTGGTACCTGGCACTTTTCCAGCTTTTTAGACCCAATAATGAAAGAGAAATGTAGACATACTTCCCCCCAGGATGTACCTAATGATGACCTCAGAAAAATGCAAAGAAATTATGCTCTTGCTCTGAGCCATCCCAAAATTAAGGAATTTTTAATAAAATTTTGGGGCCAAAAATAGGACCCAAATTGGGACATGAAATGCTACCTAGGTGTCAGTGCATTTGATCTGAAAACATGGCTTGAAATGGTCTTATATAGCGCTGTAAATAAAGACACGGTTCAATTTGAGGATCCTAGTGGTTTTTCTAATCCAGACATGCAGGTTTTTCATGAATCTCATTCCAGGTTTCGTATGTAACCCATCGTGTCCACTCGCATTATATGTGGAACCTGCCCATTTAACCATAAGTAAATTGTGGGTGATTTTGCAACAGCGGTCATTTTTGTGAAACATTATTCCTTGCAAAATTATTTCGATTCCCAAAATGTACCTGTGAGAGAATAAAAAGATATTTTTTTAAAAATAGTAGTGCATAATCCTTGTGTCCTTTTTATTATTACATGCAGATTTTTGCATAAAAAACATATAAAAAATACAAAAATGAGTTTAGTCTAAAAAAAAAAAAAAAAGTTTCTCTTTTATCTCAGTAAATACTTATTTTTAAAATAGACCCAAAGTGCTTCCAAACTTGCTTCATAACATTAGTCTACATCTGGTTTGAATTTTTAGCCTCTGTCCTGTTTTTAGGAACCAGTTTCATAGAAGCACTCATAAACTTCCTGGATTTTTTGTTTTTGTTTTTTGCCACGTGCGGGTAAAGAACCGAATATGGTAACTTCATTGAGCTTGATTTTCTACATAACGATAAAAAATTTTGAAAAATGATGCTAAAGTAATAAAGTCTTATGTCCTCCAATAACACACTAAGGTTGAAATCTGGAATTTCAGAGTATTTCTATGAGTGAACTATAAAGGGTAAAGGTGAAGTGTAAGTGTCTTCCTCTGTGTAGATTTTTTTCACATAACTCAACTGCATTTTTATTCTTGTTTTTTGACACTTTGTGTATGTGTGGGATGCCTCGGCTTCTGAAAATTGAAGGCAGCTGCCCAGCTCTCCGGAGACATCGAGGTGGAGTCGGCCGAGGCCACGGTCAGCCCTATGGTCATCCACAAAGAGGATGACGCTGTGAGAAAGAGAATCCTGGACAATCAGTACAAATGCTTTGAGAAAATTAACCGAGACCCGCCTTACAACAAATCAGGTAGTGATGATTTTATATGTGGATTCATGCCATATCTATGTCTGTGTGTGTGTGTGTGTGTGTGTGTGTGTGTGTGTGTGTTTCTTTGTTGTGGTTGTTTAACTCTTTGTGGGTCTGTGGATGTTGCAGGGCTTTACTGCAGTCGGAACTGGGACGGATGGATGTGCTGGGACGATACTCCTGCTGGAACTTTAACCACCCAAAACTGCCCCAATTACTTTGCTGACTTTGACCCAACAGGTAAGCATTGATGCCAAAGTTAATACAGGAGATTAATCAAGTTAACCCATAAATACTCAATGCTACTTTTGTGGTAGTTCCCAAATAATTTTCTCTCTAGATTTCACCGTTTTTAAGTGATTTTTCACCATTTATTATAATATTATCCTTTGTATTTTTGTTTTTGTTTGTTCAATGAAAATCACATATTTTCCTGTTTTTATTTACTGATGATGTAGATCTTTATTAAAACTCTGATTAAAGTTGAGGGTTATTACAGTCTGCTCTCGTTAAACCGCCCGCCGTTATACCGCCATTTTCGCTCACCGCCGACCAAAACCATTGCACAAAAATCCCCAATGCATTATTCCATTAGCTACCGCCATTTCCGCCTATCGCCATCCGCCAGCCCAGTTCCATGCACAAACAACACTTATACCATTGATTTCCCGACCGTTATACCGCCAGCGTGATTGCCATCGAGTACACATAAATTTTAACAATGCACTGAAACAAACGCGCCAGACGTTGATCACGACAAGCTACGAGTAGGTCTACGGAACGGCCACCGTTCATTTATCGCAGAACACTCAGTAGGTCAGGATGTCGGGAAGAGGACGTGGGATTAAGCCAAAGCCTCAAGATGATGGGGTGTCATTTCCCGACACGGTATAATAATGCTTAAAATGTTTCCCCACTTTAAATGATCCCTTACAACATAACAGAATCAAGATTTATTTAGAAACGCAATTAGAACGGGTTAACGGAGGCAGCATAGACATCATATAGTAAAGACATGCACATTATGGACGCAACCCGTTGTAACGCCATTTTCGCTATACCGCCAATTTGGCCGTGAACGGAAGTTGGCGGTATAACGAGAGTAGACTGTATATCAGAAACAGAGAAAACTGAAGAAAAAGTGATTTTCTGAGCAAGTATACCATTAACTGAACATAAAACAAGTGTGTCCATCCACTGTCATTGATCTAACTGCATGGGAAAAACGTTTTAAAATACATCGGAATATGCTATTGCATTATGCTGTTACCAATCAGAACAAGTATTTAATGTAAAAAAAAAAAAAAATCTTTCCTGGGTTAAAATGACCACACCATACTTCATCCTCTGGTTATTATAATTTTATTTTTTATTTTAATCCATAAATACCCAGTGCTACTTTTGTGGTAATTTACAGATGCATTATTCTCTCTATTTAAACTTTCCTAAAAGATTTATCACCATTTATTACAATATTATCCTCTATATTTTGCATTTTTTTACTCTAAATCATGTATTTTCGAGTTAATTCAAAGGTTATATCAATACAGAAAAAAAACAGAATAAAAAGTGAGTTTTGCAGCAAAGATGTCATTAACTGAACATAAACCAAATGTCTCCATCTACTATCATTTATTAAACTATACAGGTTTTACTGGTGAATCAATGATGGAGAGGATATCAATTATTAAATGCAAAAACAAGATGAATTTTTCTGTAAATTTAACCTTTCTTAAGTGATTTATCACAATTTATTATAATATTGTCCACTGTATTTGGCATTTTTTCAGTGAAAATCATGTATTTTCCAATATTTAATTCACTGACCATGTAGATGTTCATAGTACCTCAGAGTAAATTCAAAGGTTTTATATGAAAAACAGAGAAAACTGAAAAAAAGTGACTAATATCAATATACTAATATCAATGACTGAATGCAAAAATAACTGTTTCCATCCACTGTCATTGATCCAACTCCATGGGTTTTACCGGTGAATCAATGTTGTAGACGATGACGGTGTTTCCACGGTAACTACCAAGCCTCTGAACGTCCAAATGGGTCATATCTGATAACCATGAAAAGATGACAAACTGTATTTTACACCAGTTATTTACATGGATTGATAGGATTAGTGGATCAACAGATATTAAACATTTTAGATCAGTAGATGGTTTTAGTTGCCGGTGGATGTTTGGGTCTTTATGCATTAATCAAGTTCCTGTGTCATGACGGTTTCCAGAAAAGGCACTTAAGTACTGTGGGGAGGACGGGCAGTGGTTCCGTCACCCAGATAACAACAGGACGTGGTCCAATTACACACGCTGCAACGCAAACACCAACGCGAAGCTGAAGGTAAAACATGTGCAAAAGTCTGGGTTTTTAATTTCCTTTTTATTTATAAACTTTTTCATACAATTTTTCATTTAATTTTTTTCACTTTTTCATTTTTTCAGGTGGAAATGAGTATGTAAATTCCAATGTTTAGATCAGATTTGAGTTAAAGCATGTGGGCAAAGGTGATATTGAACACACTGTACACACTCTGACTGCAAATATTCCCAACATGAGTTTACCACTGGGACCTACACCAGCATGTATGAGATGTTTTCAAACAAGCATGTGCATCACACTCATCAATAGTTACAACCCCCACAGAGACGGTTCTATTTACCCATTTTTCCAGTTCCTTTATTGACCAGAGAGGACATTAGAGGATGTATATGGACTAAAACTTATGTTTTCACTCTTCACATAGATTTTAAATGGATGGATCTACAGTACAGTACATTATATTTATTGTATATGATCAATATCAGGCATGAAACAATTAAAAAAAAGCATAATATTTCATTCATTTGATGAAAAAACTGGTGAAAATATTGTTTGGTTCCTTAGTCATCATAATCACATCCCCCTTTTCACTTTTTTTTTTTCTTCTATTATTTCCTTTTACTCTGAAGTAAAACACGATGAATTGCATAACTTTGTTAATAAACTCATTTCTGTGGAAAATATCCTAAATACCTGAGACTGAATCAATAAAATTATGTTTGATAAATCAAGATGATAATACTTCCTCTGTGTTTTTAGTTGTACTTGTAATACTACATGGTACCCATATTTTGTTTGTGATTCTTCTGTTGTTGTTTTTTTTGTTTTTTTACAGTCAGCATACATCCTGTTTTACATGGCCATTGTGGGTCATGCTCTGTCCATCGCCTCCCTGCTCATCTCTCTGGCCATCTTCTTCTACTTCAGGTAATGGATTCAATGTGGAGATGTTTTCAGCTGTGTAAGACTAATAATAAGAATAATAATGGGTTAGATTTCTGTAGCACATTTCAAGGCTCCCAAGTACATTATTGATCCATTATTCCGGTGGTTCCCAAGCACAAATTTCTGGCGACCCCAGACATTCAAAACGGAGAATTTTTTTTTTTTGCTAAAATTAATTTGTCGGGTGGCTGGGCGCACCCTTAGGGATAGGGTGAGGAGCTCAGTCACCAGGGAGGAGCTCGGAGTAGAGCCGCTGCTCCTCCGCGTCGAGAGGGGCCAGCTGAGGTGGCTCGGGCATCTGTTTCGGATGCCTCCTGGACGCCTCCCTGGGGAGGTGTTCCGGGCATGTCCCACCGGGAGGAGACCTCGGGGAAGACCCAGGACACGTTGGAGAGACTATGTCTCTCGGCTGGCCTGGGAACGCCTCGGGATCCCCCCGGAAGAGCTGGAGGAGGAGTCTGGGGAGAGGGAAGTCTGGGCATCCCTGCTTAGACTGTTACCCCCGCGACCCGGCCCCGGATAAGCGGAAGAGAATGGATGGATAAAATTAATTTGTTTTTGATCATGTAATAATTTGCTATACTATGTTTCAAATAAATATAAATTTTAGAGGACATTTAGTCTATATAACGTATATTATTATGGACAGAGGCAGAAAAGCCAGGTGTAGATTACTGCACAAAGTGAGAATTTGTTTTCCCTTGGTCAGGATATGTACAGTCAGTGCAGCTTGGATTTACAAGGCTGACAATTAATACTGAACAAACAAGAACTCAAACTATGAATTATGAAAGAGCTGCAGCATCTGAAACTGACCACAATGAACATTCGACAGATAAACAGTACCACAGTGCTTCAGTTTCAGCTTCACAGTTTGTCATGTCTGTTATGGATTGTGATTGTCTCTGTCAACTCACCATGTGTTTTTTATTAGTAAGGTTTTTTTTGGGGATTTTTTTGTCAGTTACTAGAAATTCCAGGCAGAGGGCACCAGCAGTTTTATATGGAGGGGTGCGGTCCATAACTAATGTATCTAACACTGGCATGAAATGAAAGTGAAACTTTACATACTTTCAATGTCCAACTCCTGGGTTCTATTCCTCTATTATACAACAGATCTTACACAGAATTTTTTTCACAACTTCTAACCTGTATCCACTGGACACACAGATGATGGGCCCCATGAATTTGTCATGCTTACCCCCCCTTTACAGCGCTCCAGTGTATGGAGACGTTTGCGAATTCTGAGACTGCAGACAGTTCGGTTCAGGTGATCATTAGTGTCAGTAATGTAGGATATAGGCGGAAGAAAACTGTCACAGCCTGCTGTTATTTACATTGGTTGGTTGTCCTCCTGAGGATGAGATTCATTGAGCAAAAGTAGGGATGTAAAAACCAGAGGGGGGGTTGATCCCCCCCCACCCCCCAAAAAAATCACACCCTGGTGGTAAACTGTGTTTGTATCCACAGCTGCCCCGGGGCAGGTTAACGGAAGTGTGGCTACCAATCCACACCTACCCTTCGACCACCACCGGACATTCATACGCATTGAAGTGTCTTGCCCAAGGACACAACAGCACATGACTAGGACAGAACCGGTTTTGAACTGCCATGGCCACCCTCCTCTAAGTGTGACTATAGATGTAGTCGCACTTAGAGGATTACTCATGCACTGTGTGATTAATAAAGGATGATCGTAGTGTGGTGAAACTGGCCCGAGCAGAATGTCAAAATGCAGTGATGATTAATCGATGGAGTTTTTGCCCTTGAGGTTCAGTTTTCTTTCCTTCTATCAGTGGATCTGACAGATAGAACAGATGGTGTTGGACTCACTAATGTGTCCTCCAACCATCTTTCTTAAACTGAACAGCACTTTGCTGTCAGTAAAATCTTTATTCTACCTCTTGTGTCCACTTCATTGGAGTAAACTTAAAAGAAACTTTTGAACACACACTCATTGCAGATTTTTCTGTGTTAATGACCTTGGCTTTTTCAGTTGGATTTATTTAACTCTTTATAGTTCACTCATAGAAATACTCTGGAATACAAAGTTTCAACCTTAGTGCGTTATTGGAGGACATAACAAGACTTTATTACTTTTGTGAAATTTTTAATAATGTTTTATTTTCATGTAGAAAATCAAGGTTAATGAAGTTACCATATTGGTTCCTTAGTCATAAGTGGCAAACAAAAAAAATACAAGTAAATATAAACAAGTGGTTCCAGGCACAACAAACCCCACCCCTCGCATGTATTTCATCTTATTTTGGCATCGATCCAGCTGATGTCATCATGTCTATGTGCTGATGTCAGCATATCAATTGCCTCTATATGTGTGCCAAGTCTGAAGTAAATTGAACCAAAATAGATGTTTTTATAGACATTTGAAATTTTGCCCTTTATAAGTAAATGGGAGACGAAAAAAGACTTTAAAAATTCATTAAAAATATGAACTTTGACGTACTTTTCCCAAAATGTAATCATATCTATTCTGACTCACTGACAATATGTAAACCCAATTTGGTATGAATTCAACCCATAGTTTTGCTGCTACAGACATGTGAAATTTTGCCCATTATAAGTAAATGGGGAAAAAAAGATTTAAAACAAATTCATACAAAATTGAAACTTTGACCAACTTTTCCCAAAATGTAATCATATCTTTTCTGGGTCACTGGTAATCTATAAACCCAATTTGGTATGGATTCAACCAATAGTTTTACTGCTAGAGTGTTAACAAACAAACAAACTGAACCAAAAACAATACCCCTTCTATTAGATGAATTCATACCAAATTTTGTTTGTACATTGCCAGTGACCTATAATTGATGTGGTTAATTTTTGGGAAAAGTTGGTCAAACTTAAATTTTTTTATGAATTTGTAAAATCTTTTTCCTTCTCCCATTTACTTACAATGGGTGAATTTTCAAATGTCTATAAAAACATCAATTTTGTTTCAGTTTACTTCAAGGTGCCAAGGTACATATGTAGAGGCAATGGCTGACATCACCATATGCATAGACATGATGACATCAGCTGGATCGATGAAAATAAGATACAATATGTGCGAGGGGCGGGGTTTGTTGTGCCTGGCACCACTTGTTTGTTTGTTAACACTCGAGCAGCAAAACTCTTGGTTGAATTCATACTAAACTGGGTTTATAGATTACCAGTGACCCAGAATTAATCTCATAACATTTTGGGAACAGTAGGTCAAAGTTCAAATTTTTAATGAATTTTTAAAATCTTCCTATTTACTTATAATGTGCGAAATATGTGCGAGGGGCGGGGTTTGTTGTACCTGGCACCACTTGTTCTTGTGAAAATTTTCAAAACTTTTTATTGTCGTATAGAAAATCAGGGTCAAGGAAATTACCATATTTGGCTCCTTGCTCATAAGTTGCAAAAAAAATTAAATCCAAGAAGTATATATATTAAAAAACACAAAAAAAAATACACGTAAGGTGAAAGGAGCATGTATTTTAGAACATTAGAACATCACTTTTAGAACATTAGACCAACATAAGTGCTGATCCAGACCCCTGTCCATATCCACATTCTCCCTTTGAACATCATTCCTTACATTAGTACCATTACTTCATGGTACCTAACAATGCAGGTCCACTCACTGTTCATGCAGAGGTGGACCTTACAGACCCTGGAGACCACATTGGACCTGAGATTGTTGACTCACTGTCCACACTGTAACTGTAGCTGTCACTGTCTTGTAATATGTGCAGAAATGACCAAAAATAGTCACTTGCCCGGTAAAGGGTTAATATTACAATTTACAGTATAATCCAAAGTGTTTCACTGTCCCTGTAGAAGCACCGTCACAAATTAATGCAACTCATTAACTTGTTCTGCTGCTTCTAGATGAGTGAAATTTATATCAGACCTAATTGTCAGTAAATGCTTTACTAAGTTGGACATGTCCACTTAATTTCGTGCCAACCCGGTGCCCTCGTGCAGAACATTTATTTCATGGATGTTTAGGATTCAAAGCTGAAGAAGCGCGACGTCCATTGACAGCGTCGGTGCTTTGCTCTTATTACATGCGTGTGCACCTGAATGCACCGCTCATTAAGGTTATTCATTCCAATGCACTGGTTAATCCCATGGGACAAAGTGCACAATTAATTGAGATACTACTGTTGAAATTTAATGAGATAAGGGTTGAAAATAACAAAGTGGGAAAGAGAGAGAAATGTACTGTGATGTGGGTGAAATGTGGAAATAATGTCTTGAATTACTTAAGTTTAGACAAAAGTTTGGAAAAAAGTCGGCACTCAACTTCAACTTGGAGAGGAAGGAGCGTAATGAACATTATTTTTAATGGCACAATCAAGTTCATACTTTGAGAAAATCTGATGGTGCCTAAGGGGAAAAAAGTAACTTGATGCTCTGTAAGAATATTTGGAAGCGTTGCTTTGTTGGCAGTAAAGGTTCCAGTTGTAAAAGCTGACGTGTTGGACAGACGATGAAGGGTGTTGACCTCCTAAACACAGCTGTTATCCAGAGCAGATCTTGTAGGAGACCCTCAGTTCACTGCAAACTTTTATACACACTCATAAATCAGAGAGCTCTGTTTAGGACGCATACATTTATTGGAAATCCCATGACCTAAGCAGGGAGTCCGACTCTTAAGTCATCTACACAGAAACACAGCAGGACATTCACAGTTCATCACCATCAAAGTCACACCAAATTAAGATCTCAGTAAAGTTACAAAGTTATGGCTCGGAAAAGCTTTTCTTTTTTTTTTTAAACCATAATTTAGCATATTTACAGCCAAATCGCTGAGAATATTGGCGCGCTAACGTTGTATTATAAGCTCCAGATGTGGAGCTTTCAGTGGTATGTGATGGTGTACAGCTGCACTACTCCGTTATTTACAACTGCACATCAACACTGTCAGGATTCCCAGATAAAAATACTCTTGTGGAAAAACAAGAGGTGGAATATACAGTCGACCTGTAGACATTAGGACAGTCCTGTGACGGCCCGGGCCAACATTCCCAAAAGGATTCAGCCTTTGTTTTGACATGCGCTTTTAGTAAAACGCTTCTTGTATACAAGCATCTAACAGCTCCTGCTTTTCCTTTTATGTCTAAACTGATAGCGTTGCTGCTTATTTCTGCCCTGAAAGCTCCAATGTCTCAGAGTGTCTCCTGATAAAGTTTTGCCTACTGTTATACAGAGTGTATAAAAAAACCCATACATTTTGAAAAATTACCCCCAGTTCCGCATTTGATAATTTTTGGAATTTTCTTTTATGGATGTCGGTAGGTAGGGGATTGGTGGATATTTGTCCAAATTTACAGACCCAGGTTTTCATGCATGAGTGAGCAGGAGCAAATTGCACAATCCAAGTTAAAACTGGTTTGCGTGAAGTAGCGGTGGGATTTAACCCTTAGGGATCCACGGTCACAACCCTGTGACCGAATCACATGACATTTTCAACACGTCGTAGCGTCGGAAGTCGGTCACGTAGACCACTGACTTGAAACACTCTCTCACTTTTTATTTGATGTTGATAGAGCAAATACAACCGGAAATACGACGGTTTGAAACAAACATGAGTAAAAGTATGAAACAGAGGTGGGGGGGCGTTATATTTCTGACCATATCTACGTCATTTTTTGTCCTTTTTCAAAACGGAAAAAACTGGCAGAATCTGTGGATTCTAATCCACAGACTGCATTAGTATTACAGGTAAGGGTGAGAATGACCCCCACCTGAACTGGATGCAGAAACCGGGAGGACTGGGGGGGGAGGGGGCTATTTAAAGATATGCTTTTATGTTAAATATTTGAGTATAGTTCTAATTTATTACAATTTTAATTTTATATACCTAATAATCGGAACCAATATTCACTTTTAAAGTCTTTGAAAAGGTTCATTAAGCATCTTTTGTGTCCTTTTGTGTTGATATAGTTCATTAAAGTGAAAAAATAATAGGTAGATGAGATAGATGAAGTTGTGCAGAAAAAAAAAGATCCCAAACATGGGTATAGTAAACATTTCTTTATATAGTTTATGAAGGCAAAATCAAAAGGACTCAAAAACGGCCAAAATAGGCTCAGACCCCTAAGGGTTAAATCCAGTTGAAGTTCATGGGAGGGGACAATGGCCATCCATTTTGTTTTCCACAAAATTGCCATGTTACAGCATTAACTTTGGCCACCATGTCAATTTCATTTCTTTACCCATAATTTGGACAAATATCCACCAATCCCCTCCCTACCAACGTCCATAGAAGAAAATTCCAAAAATTATCAAATGCGGAACTGGGGGTAATTTTTCAACATGAATAGTTTTTTTTTTAAACACCCTGTAGAGCTATAGATGTCATATTTGTAGCAGAGTTTATATTCATTTACTCAGTGCAAAGCATTAAACACTGTAGCTGTTCACTGGGAAATCATTGCTGCAACATTATACGTCTGACTTGTGGTGCTTTAGCTTCTAATCATTTCAAGTGTCTAATTAAGTTATTAATTTTGAGTGGCCATAAAGAAGCCCCCTTGGGATCACTGTGGCTGTTATGCATTACTTAACAACATTTTGCATGATCAGTACAGAGTATTTACAGAACATCCATACTCCTTATTTTAATCACCACAACACATGAGATGTAAAGGTTTTACAAATTAAATGATTACAAAGCATATGATAAGATAAACTCTGAAAGTGCATGAATAAATAATTAAATAGTATCGTCTTTAACTGCAAATTACATTTTTTTGCTTTTTAAATGAATGAATGAATTTATTTTGGTTTGCACATCAATCATTGCACTTAGTACAGTAATTATAATAAACATAAAAATCATAAAAGGACTAGGCTAGAAGCAAAAGCCTATTTTTTTGCCTATCTCTTTCAACTGATACACTGCTTACATCAAATTAAATGTGTACAGCATCGAGCACACACCATAAAAAAAAAATACAAAAACATATCCACCATCTCAATTCAATATTCCTAAACAATTTTAAACTTAAGGCTTTTTTTTTTTTAACTGTGCCAAAGGAGTGAACAACTTAAATGCATCATCAGGTCCTTTCCATACTTTCATACTACTTTCCATAAATACTGATCTTAGGGTTCATTTAATATGGCAACTGCACAAAAATGTACAAACCTTATATGTAGAAAAATTGGGATATTTTCTAAAATACAATAAAGGCAGAAACAAAAATTCAGATTTGTTCGTTTGGACGTTTATTTCAAGCTGGAGAGGCAGAGATCGGGGGAAGAAGTGGGTCGAATTCCAAATTTCTTTCAGACCACTTGAATTACATTATGGAATATTTTCCCTAAGGAAGCAAATCTACCTGCCTTATTTTTTTATTTATTTTTGTTGTTGTTGTTGTTTTGTTTTTTTTTAATGACTATAAACAAATCTAATTTAAAATGATTTTTTTTTAGAGATTTAGTCCGAACATGCAATGAAATTTAACATATATGTGAACAAGTAAAACAGAAATAATAATGCAAAAATCAACAATCAAGACAATCTTAGAAAGAAAAACAGCACAATAATTTTATTTACATACCTGAAAAGGGGTGGGAAGAAGTGTAACTTATTTAATCCCACCCCTTCTCCATATAAATATTAATAATATATATTAATCTCCCTCTTCCTTTTACATTGCTCTTTTATATTTGGGTGCTTCTGTGAAACTGGGTTCATTTTGGTACCTGGCACTTTTCCAGCTTTTTAGACCCAAAAATGAAAGAGAAATGTAGACATATTTCCCCCCAGGATGTACCTAATGATGACCTCAGATAAATGCAAAAAAAAATGATTCTCTTTCTCTGAGCCATCCTAAAATTAATGAATTTTTGATAAAACATTGGGGCCAAAAATATGACCAAAATTGGGACATGAAAAACTACTTAGGTGTCAGTGCATTTGATCTGAAAACATGGCTGTAAATGGTCTTATATACTGCAATAAATGTTAAATGTGTTGATCCTAGTGGTTTTTCTAATCCAGACGTGTGGGTTTTACATGAATCTCAGTCTCATTCCAGGTTTCGTGCATAACCCATCGTGTCCACTTGCGTTACATGCAGAACCTGCCCAGTTAAACACATTTCAATCGTGAGTGATTTTGCAACAGCAATCACTTTTGTGAAACTCTCTGCCTTGCATAATTAGTTCAATTCCCAAAATGTGTACTGCGGCTAGTACAAACACTGAATCCAAATGCAGAAACTCGGACACAAAAATAAGGTTCAAAGAATTTATTATTCACACACAGGTGAAAGAATAATAATAATGACAGAATCTTGAGGATAAAGGTGGGAGATATCCTCCTCTGATTCGTCCTCCGGTTCGAGGGCGGCAGCCCGTCTCCCCGAGCGGTGTTTGGGGTATTTTTCCCGACTGGGGAAAAGCAAAGGGAGGTCAGGGACGGAAACAGGTCATGCACAGGCAGGCTATCACTCAGGCAACAGGACATAAGGGCTAGACAAATACTCACGTACCAGAAAGTCAGGGCGAGAAGATCGAAACCAGGAAATCCAATGAGGCAGACAAAACCGACAGGGAGCAGGCAGTAGGCAAAAAAAATCGAGGAATCCAAAAAGGGTCACAACAGGCAGACAAAACGAACAAACGAGGTCAAGACGCTGGTAAGAACTACAGGAGTTACAAACTGGCGACTGACAAGGGGAAAGGACAGGGTATAAATACACAAAAGGGAGGGAAGACAACTAGACACAGGTGGAGCAAATCAGGGCGGAGACAGGTAATCAGGACAGAGGTCAGGATGAACGGGGAACAGGAAGTAAAGACGACGGACAAGACACATGAGGGAAAACTAAACAAAATAAAACAGGAAATGACAAACAAAACATAAAAGACAGACAAAACCAGACTAGCGTCTGGCAGCAGGTATGACAAAATGTACCTGTGAGAGAATAAAGAGATATTAAAAAAAATTGTAGCATGTAATTTTTGTGTCCTTTATACCGTGTTACATGTGGATTATTGTACAGAAATAACATAAAAATATGTTTTATCTAAAAAAAATAGTGTCTCTTTTATCTCAGGAAATATTCATCTTTAAAATAGACCCAAACTGCTTCCAAACTTGCTTCATAACATTAGTCTACATCTGGTTTGAATTTTTAGCCCCCGTGTCCTGTTTCACAGAAGCACCCATTTATACATATTTATACACACACACACACGCACACATACTCATACATCCGTTTATACATATACACACAACATACAAGTACACATACATACATACACAAATGCCTGTAACACACTGAAATAATTTAAGTACAGATCATATAATCTCTGTGTTGCATTGTCTTTCCTTTGTATTCCTCTTTTCATCATTTTGGAGCAAAGTGTTGAAATGGTTGCATATATTCAAGTGGAATTCTTCCCACTGTTGCCGTTCTCCTGCTGTATAAGAGTGGAGCTCCTCGACACTCCACGGGGCAGCGTCTGATTCGGCTCTGTACGGCGTCCATACATTATCAACAGGAGGCGGAGGCTGACCGCTGTACGCCTTCACATCCATGGTTTCTACGCTGTGGGCACTCATGCACCCTGTCAGTTCCTCGTGCTGTTCTGCCTGAGGGCTCCAGGGTCACACAAATTAAGCAGTGTTTTCTGCCGTGGGCTTTTACACACTGAGACTGCATGAATCTGTTCTGTAGATGGTGAAAGAAAAGACCTGAAATCTGTCTATTTGTTGTAAAGTGGTTGACAAATCTCTTGTGAAGTTTGGAACAAAGCATCGAGGCACCGTCCATCCATACAAATACTAAGCCTTTGGTTGATGCCTTTCTTTGAATGTCCAAATATGATGTCTTCACTCGAACTGTGGAATCTGACAGAGCTTCTCAGTCTAATTTAGAGTCTGACATCTTTTTTGTTTGTTGTTCATTTTTACAAAATGCAAATAAGTAAGTTGGCCAAGAAAAATGATCTATTTGTATGTTTTTCAGTCAAATAAAGAATAAATTAAGAAATGACAGGTTTCAGCTTTTGGTGAACTTTAGAAAATATGCTGAATTTTCTAGAATTTTGGTTTGTACATCATTATGAAGAATAGAATAGAATAGAATAGAATAGAATAGAATAGAATGGAGGAACAATAAAAATCAGTTTTGCAGTTTTGTTTCTATTTAGCAGCAGAAACACTTTCTAAAAAAGGACTGTATAAAAATATAACACTAAATATTAAAGAAAAATGTAGGCATGTGCAAAAGCTCCAGAATAGATATTAGATATACATGTGCTAATTGTGTTGAGTCTATTGCACTGAGGTAAGATGAAAAACTGCACAGTCCATAACACTGGGGGTGGTGGTTGTTCACATTCAGTCGCAGAAAAAAATTATTAGACCATCAAAAGTCATCAAAAACAATGGTTATGCAATCAAGTACTAACTCCTGTGTGTATCATATGACTAAAACAGACAGAAAAGAAAACACGGAATGCCTAAAAGCACTGTTTTTGTCAGTACAATGCTATAGCTATTGATGTAAGAACTTACGTGATTTTGGTTATTATCAAGAAAACATGGAAAATCACTAGATATCAGCTCTGAAATTAAACTCTTATGAGCTATTTTTGTCGTTATCATTATTTTTGTCCACACAAATGTACCTTTAGTTGTACCAGGCATTAAAATGAACAAAAAATTGAAGAAAACAAGAGTGGTCTAATAATTTTTTCCTCAACTGTATACACTGCCCAGCCAAAAGAAAAAGTTGCGCATTCAATATTTCACTGCACCACCTTTGGTTCTGATTACAGGAGACATTCACTGTGACATCTTTTTTGCCACATAATGCTTATGTAGAGTCACGATAAGGTTCATAATATTTTTTCCATCCATAGCTGCATTAATTGTTGATTATTGATGATGGAGAATTGGACCACTGCATATATTGCATGTGCAACTTTTTTTTTTTTTTTTTTGGCCAGGCAGTGTATATTGTAGATTAATACAAACAAACAAACAAAAACAAGGTGCATGTGTTGTCAGTCAGTGTGTGTGTGTGTGTGTGTGTGTGTGTGTGGGGGGGGGGGGGGGGGGGGACCATCAAAAGTCATCAAAAACAATGGTTATGCAATCCAGTGCTAACTCCTGTGTCATGTGACTAAAACAGACAGAAAAGAAAACATGGAATGCCTAAAAGCACTGTTTTTGTCAGTACAATGCCATAGATATTGACGTAAGAACTGCAGTGATTTTGGTTATTATCAAGAAAACATGGAAAATGGATAGATATGAGCTCTGAAATTAAACTCTTATGAGCTATTTCTGTTGTTATCATTATATTTGTCTAAACAAATGTACCTTTAGTTGTACCAGGCATTAAAATGAACAAGAAATTGAAGAAATCAAGAGTGGTTTAATAATTTTTTCCACGACTATATATTAGTAATGACGTACACAGATATAACAAAAAGGAAAACATTACTAGTTACGATACAGACAGCAGCATACAATACATACACAACACACTGTACAGCGTACCATGTCCTGTTGTTTTTAACAGTGTCTCTACGTCCTGTTGTCTCACACAGGAGTCTGAGCTGCCAAAGGATCACGCTCCACAAAAACCTCTTCTGCTCCTATGTGCTGAATTCTGCCCTCACCATCATGTACCTGGCGGGGGTGGTCAACGACCCCGAACTGGTGAGAAGAAACCCGGTGAGTTCAGCGTTCACAGCAGGCACCGACACATGATCACAAACAGATTTCAAGTATAAAGTACAAACTATTCTAACACCAGTCAGTGGGGGCGGGTTTGCATGTTCTCCTTGTGTCTGCGTGGGTTCTCTCCAGGTACTTCCTCCCACCATCCAAAGACATGCACTGATAGGTTAATTAGTTAATCTAAATTGCCCATAGGTGTGAATGTGAGAGTGATTGTTTGTCTCAATGTGTCAGCCCTGCGATGAACTGGTGACTCGTACAGGGTCCCAGTCCGCATGTCCATGTGGGCCCCAGAAGGGTTACATGTGGGCTGCATATAAGGGTCCCATTTGGGTTTGTTCACAGTTTCTATGGTGGCCCCACTTGTGCTTGCCCATATCAGAATCAGAAATCTGAATATATCTGTTGGGTTTCTGTAAATTGGCTTAGAGTCTGGTTTTGACCAACTCTATATATAAAGTGTCATGAGATAACTTTTTTGTTGTGATCTGGCGTTAAAAAATAAACAAAATAAATAAATAAATAAATAAATAAATAAAAAAAATAAACAAAACGGCCAATAAACATTGCCATGCACATATTAAGTCAAAACTAATACTAACACAACAACCCCACTGAACTCTTGCACATAAAAATAACACATTTACAACAACATGCCCACTAACCACAATGCACTGCGGCAAACATGCCACAATATTATTTATTACCTCCGCCAAGGAGGTTATGTTTTTGCCAGGGTTTGTTTGTTTGTTTGTTTGTCTGTTTGTTTGTTTGTTTGTTTGTTTGTTTGTTTGTCTGTCCATTAGTGTGCAACATAACTCAAAAAGTTATGGACAGATTTGGATGAAATTTTCAGGGTTTGTTGGAAATGGGATAAGGAAGAAATGATTAAATTTTGGTGGTGATCGGGGGTGGGGGGGCCCACGGGGGGGCCCACTGATCAGCCTTGGCGGAGGTCTGCGCTCTCCGAGTGCTTCTAGTTTTTTTATATAAATATCTGTGCCTTCTACAGATAATTGTTGTTCTTTTACTGATATTTCTTGTTTTACTGATATTTGTTGTCTGTCTGTAAATTCTTGCACTGAACCTGAGAGCTCTACCTCAATTTTGTTGTACTTGGTACCATAACGATAAAGAGATTCTGATTCTGATATGGGCAACCACATGTGGGGCCACCATGGAAACTGCAGACAAATTCACATGGGACCCTTATATGCAGCCCAGTTATAACCCTTCTGGGGCCCACATGGACATGCTGGCTGGGGTGTACCCCGCCTTCGCCCATAAGTAGCTGGGATAGGCTCCAGAGACCCCTGTGACCCTAGTGAGGATAAAGTGGGTTCAGAAAAGGAACGAATGAATGAGTACAAACTAATTTGGAGAAATAAATATATCTGTTTCTGGCTGAGGAAGATCGGCTTCACTCGAAATGAGATACAAATGAATTCATGATTTATGCTAAAACTAAACCAAATAAAAATGCATGGAAGATTCTAAAAAGAAATGGGGTGAATCTTACGTATCTGTTTAATATGCACAGCCATACAATGTTGGGAAATGAAGTTAAACAAAGACGCTCTATATTCAAAATGACTAGAAGTTTGTTGAAAGGACATCGGAGAAATACTAATTAGTACTTTTTGCATATTGCATATCTTACGCTACAGTCAACAGATTTTTCTCTCCTGGCTCGTCCTCATTTTTCTGTCAGAGGTTCAGAGTCCAGCTGGACGCCTTTGAAACCCAGAGGTCTACTTAGGTACAGATGATAAATCTGTCTCGTAGGAATGCTTTGCTATCTGTATCTAAAATAAATTATTTGTTACTTTTCAAGAACCCACTCCTTTTTGGAAAGATGTATTAATGGATGACTTTTAACTGCTGCTGCTGCTTTTAGAACATTTTACAGTTTTTCCAACCCCGTGTTTTTATCCTTTTATGTCGACATGAACAACATTAAACCCAATCAGGCCCTTAAACAAAAACAATGAAGCTTTTATTTAAAATACTTTGTGCAAAAAAATGTGAAAATAAGAGGAGAAACTGATGATCGGAGTACCGTACAAGAACGATAGATTGGATTGTGGAAGTTGGCTCCCGGTGCACACAATCCCATTAGCTCCAGTCTGTTTCAGCTGGAGCATCCACGCCAGACAAAGCACTTGAAGCATCCAGCAGCAGAGAACGGAGGCCTAAGCAAGGTCTGGATTTGGAGTTCTGCTGCTCCTTTTTATGCAGCCTCAATTCCAAAATGTGGGCAGCAATGAACCGTGGGCAGCCATGACATCCTCCTTCATCTATGTGGAGAAATATGTATTTTTGTGCAGCATCTTGCTACCATTTGTCAAAAAAAATGTTCCTTTCTGACACAGGCAGTTAAGTTGAGCTAAGCTGTCGCAGCATATTAACCCAGGGTTTTTCAACCTTAGGGTCGGGACCCCACATGGGGTCACGTAGAATTCAAATGGGGTCACCGGAAATTTCTAGTAATAGATAAAAAAATAATAATAATAATTACTAATAAAATATATATGATAAGTTGAGAGAGAAAATCCCAATACATAAAAGACATGACAAACTGTGAAGCTGAAACTGAAGCACTGTGGTTCTGTTTATCTGTCAAATGTTCATTGAGGTCAGTTTCAGATGCTGCAGCTCTTTCATAATTCATAGTTTGAGTTCTTGTTTGTTCAGTATTAATTGTCAGCCTTGTAAATACAAGCTGGACTGACCCCAGGCATTGTAAATGGAGAATTTTTTTTGGCTAAAATTAATTTGTTTTTTGATCATGTAATAGTTTGCTATACTATGTTGCAAATGAATGTTAATTTTAGATGACATTTAGTCTATATAATGTATATTATTATGGACGGAGGCAGAAAAGCCAGGTGTAGATAACTGCACAAAGTGAGAATTTTATTTTCCTTGGTCAGGATATGTACAGTCGAGATTGTATTTACAGGACTGATAATTAATACTGAACAAACAAGAACTCAAACTATGAATTATGAAAGAGCTGCAGCATCTGAAACTGACCACAATGAACATTTGACAGATAAACAGTACCACACTGCTTCAGGTTCAGCTTCACAGTTTGTCATGTCTTTAATGGATTAGGATTGTCTGTCTCAACTCACCATACATTAAGTCGTTTTTCTTTTTTTTTTGTTTATTCCCAACCCCAGGGTTGAAAAACACTCAACTAAGGGATTCCTGATACTTAGGCTATCACTCAGGTTTTACAAATTTGATGTAAAATTGGTGACAAACGTCAGACGCAGCTTTAAGTGATTTATCACCATTTATTATATTATCCTCTGTATTTTGCATTTTATCAGTATAGATCAGGTTTTTCCCTGTGTTTAATTTACTGATCATGAAGATATTCATAAAAGCTCAAATTAAAGTTGAGGGTTATTGTATCAAAAACAGAGAAAATTGCAGAAAAACTTTATTTAGTAAAATCTATCATTAACTGAACATAAAAACAACTGTCTCCATCTACTGTCATTGATCCAACTCCATGGGTTTTACTGGTGAATCAATGTTGGAGAAAATGATGGTGTTTCCATGGTAACGACAGAGCCTCTGAACGTCCAAATGGGTCATATCTGATGACCATGAGAAGATGACAAACTGAATTTTACATCAATTATTTACATGGATTGATAGGATTAGTGGTGTTAAACATTTACATCAATAGTGGATGTTCGGGCCTTTATGGGTTAATAAATGCAGTGATTCAGTTAATTTATCAGTTAATTTATCAGAAACAGAGAAAAATTACGAAAAGGTCTATTTTTTTTTTTCAGCAAATGTATCATTAATTGAACATAAAAGCAACTGTGTCCATCCACTGTCATTGATCCAACTCCATGGGTTTTACTGGTGAATCAATGTTATAGAAGATGACGGTAACTACAGAGCCTCTGAACGTCCAAATGGGTCATATCTGATGACCATGAAAAGATGACAAACTGTATTTACACCAATTATTTACATGTATTGATAGGATTAGTGGATCAACAGGTATTAAACAGTTTAATTCAGTAGGTGATTTTGGTAGACGGTGGATGTTAGGGTCTTTATGAGTTAAAATTAAACTGATCATTAGATGCATGTTTTTAAAGAGGAAGTAGGAAAAATAAATACAAAAAAATAAAAACAGTTGGTTTAGATTCACATGTGGCTTTTGGGAAACATTGTAGGATTTAGATCAGCCAAAGAGAGCCTGTTGAGCCTGTTTTTCTGCACTGGTGATTTACGGATGGTGGATTGCAATGGAGATTTGCCCTCAACCCAAAAAAAAAAAAAAAAAGCTCTTTCACTTCTCACTGGTGTGCAGATACAGAGTCCGCTCTAGCCTGCCAACAGTGTGGGGGAGTGAATCCCCAAAGCTTATGTCAAACCAGGGAGGAGGCTGAGAACATGAGAAACATCAACATGATCTATAGCAACTTGATTTGTAAACCAGAACAGTGTCGGTAACTTTAGATAAACTCTCAGCTGCAGATCAAAACAGTTTAGAATAAGTGAAAATAAGGTACCTGGATCTGTGCGTGGTCACAGCGTGGTACAAGTCCACCGGTGTGTTCTGGAGATCTGTCAAGTTGAAAAGGACATGAAGCAAAGTGAGCAAAAGACATATGGCGAAAAGTTTAGAAATGAAGGATTGTTGTGTGTTCAGAGCAGAAAAGGCCCCAGAGACCTGAGGTTAATGTTAAAACCATCATCTATGTTATACTTGGGCTGCACGATCCATCCCACAGGGCAATGAACCAGAAACCCTGACACGAAAACTTAAAAATATATAGATTTATGCAAAGGTTTCTTCTTGAGTTTTAGTTTGTATGACAGAGGAAAAACAGTCTCTGAGCATCCTTATAGTCTTTTGGATCAAAAAGCAGACAGGCAGTTAGAGCAAATAGAGAAGAAAGGCAGCTCATCATCAATGATCTCAGATTAAAAAAGAAAAAAAAAACTAAAACATGTTCTTCATATAGAATAAGCAAGGGCCTGATATTGAACCCTGTGGAACACCACCAGCAGCTGTGATCTGGATGATCAAAATTTATAAAGTTCAGCACTTTTTTACTCAGACTAAAAGAATGTTACAGGGTCTGTATTTGTACGACTACGACTAGAGTTTTGTCAACTGTTTGAATTTCATTTCCGTATGTTTTTACTTGTGTTTAGCGTACACAGTTTTAAGCAAATACCCTAAGTGCGTATGTGTGTGATGACAGTAGTCACTTTTCCATTGGACATCTGCGCAAAACTTTACCCATATTTACTAAATGTCAAAAAAACAGAAGAAAAAAAAAATCACCCACAAACCGTGGTTCAACCCCACAAGCAAGATTTCAGATTGCACACAAATTCGTACACAGAAATTGAAATCTTAGAAGATCCGGCCCTCTGTATTTATACCAATTTACTGACCCCTGTAAATGCACAAAATGAATGAAGAAAATGTCATAAGCACGTCCACCTGTGCAGCTATAGTTGTGAGCAATGACACTAAGCAAATAATCATGCTGTTAAAAAAGTGTTGTATGTACAGGGTGGGGAAGCAAAATGTACAATCTTTTGAGGCAGGGATTGAAAGACAGTGTATGACCAATTAGTTTATTGAAAGTCATGAGAATTTATTTGCCACAAGAAAATTTACATAATAAAAAATGTTTTTATTCTATGTGTCCTCCTTCTTTCTCAATAACTGCCTTCACACGCTTCCTGAAACTTGCGCAAGTGTTCCTCAAATATTCAGGTGACAACTTCTCCCATTCTTCTTTAATAGTATCTTCCAGACTTTCTCGTAATAGTTTTGCTCATAGTCATTCTCTTCTTTCCATTATAAACAGTCTTTATGGACACTCCAACTATTTTTGAAATCTCCTTTGGTGTGACGAGTGCATTCAGCAAATCACACACTCTTTGACGTTTGCTTTCCTGATTACTCATATGGGGAAAAGTTTCTGAAAAGGTATGGATAATAGTGTTAGGTATGATAATGACATCAATATATGTTTGGTTTCAAAACAATTGACGTAGTGCCTGCTGAGAAAAAACAACTAAATGTTCATTGTAAATTTTGCTTCCCCACCCTGTACAGTAAAACCTCCACAGTTGAGTAGGAAGAGAAGAATGAGTGCTGAGTTGTGATTAAGGAAAACAGACTAACTTAAGATAAAAATTTGGCAGCTTTTGAGACTTTTGAGGGTATTAGCCTATTTTCGGCATTTTTCACCTGAACGCACCATTTCATGCTGAGGTCCTATTGGCTGTTAAGTACAATAAACATACTTTGGTCACCACAGCATCACACTGTGGGATGTGCAAAGGATATTTCTGGCCCAGAATGTCTTTGGTTTTAACATTGGACAACCATGTTTTCATCCATGATCAAAGATTTGTGTATGTTTTCTCATCAAACAGTTAACCCATAAAGACGCAGACATCCACAGACGACCCAAACCATCTGCGAATGAAAACTGTTCAATACCTGTTGATCCATTAATCTTATCAATACATGTCAATAATTGGTGTAAAACACAGTTTGTCATCTTTTCATGATCGTCAGATATGACTCATTTGGACGTTCAGAGGCTCCGTAGTTACCATGGAAACACTGTCATCTTCTATAACATTGATTCACCAGTAAAACCCATGGAGTTGGATCAATGACAGTGGATGGAAACATTTGGTTCATATTCAGATGATGAAAGATTTGGCAGAATAAGTCACTTTTTCTTCAGTTTTTGCTATTTTTATATAATAACCTTTGAATTTACTTTGCATTTGCATGAGAATCTAAATAAAGTATACAAAATTAAATATAGGAAAATACATGATTTACAGCAAAAGATTAAAAATACAGAGGATAATATTATAGTCAATGGTGATAAATCACTTAAGAAAGGTTAAATAAAGAGAAAAATTAATTTGGGAACGGACGTAAAAGTAGCACTGTGTCTTTATGGGTTTAATTGAAACACTGAGAGAAAATGCCAAACTATACTGATGTTACAATAAAAACATTGCTTAACCCTATAACGGCAAACATATCACATTTGACACGTGAGTTTTGAAGCCCTCTACATGATCAGTGTGGTATGTTTTGTCTTGAAAAACCTGATGTATACAATTAGATACATACCATACACAGATAACACTGGGTTACAAAAACATGTTTTTTGCAAGTTGTCTAGGTTTTTTCAACTGAATTTGGACCATTTTGCACCGCTAAATCCAAAAATGACATCTGTTTTTCTCAATCAGGTCAGGTTTTTTTGCTAATTTGATTTTGAAAAATTTGATCTTCTCACAAAATTGATTACATTTTTGTGACTTTATCAATTGATTTTTTATATAGTTCTCACCCAAAATAGGTTTTAAGAGAAAAAAAACGTCAGGCTTATTTTTGCAAGATCTTCTAGTCGAAGCCATTTCATTCACCTGTAATATTAAAAAAACCATTAATCATAAATTGGCAAAAGTAAAATCTTCAGAACTCATTTATTGCAAGAAATATGAAAGAATTTTGTATCATATGATGTGAAAATGCCCATAAATGTAAGCAAAAATGTTAAAAAGCCAATATATAGCATAGTTCAGAAAGTTGACCTGATTGAGCAAAATTAATGGGATTTTTGGATTCAGCACACCAAAATTATCCTTAATCACCTCAAAAAACTTAAACAATAAATTTGTTGTTGACCAGTGTAATCCACCAGGGGGGAGGAATTCATTTACCAGAGGCCTTTCCAGTGACACTACAAGACTGTCATTAATGAAGGAGGCAGAACTTTGCCAATTTTGAAAAGGAATTACAATTTTAGTAGACATGTTTGTGTTATATTATGTTTTTGTTTGTTCAAAAATAATAATATTTGAGCCTCGATGTACCAAATATGATACAAATTTGAAACTCATGCATGGAAATTGATATTTGAAAAAAAATTAGGGGGGTTGTTCAGAAGGACCAATAAAGGCTCCAGTTTCAAAGAACTGGATTTTTCTGTCAATGATTTAATGGTTCAGGCTTTACAGGGTTAAAGAAAGCAATTCATTTAATGCAGTAGTGATTCTTGGACAGTGGGCTGTTCTCAAAAACATTCTGCTTTGCAGCCAAATTGGAGGACGGTCTAAAAGATGCTTCTTCTCCTTCCCATGATGACAAGTTTGTGGCATTGCTAGCATACCTAGTCGAGAAATATCTTGATGTATTCTGTCAAACACACGTCCTTCAGATAAGCACTCGTGTTGGAAGCATAATGATGCTTTTTATAGATTGTTTTATTTTCCTTTAATGATGTTGTGTTCTGGATGGAGACTATGCTCATGATGGTTTCATATGATACCCTTGTATTTTCACAAAACACCAATGGGAACATCATACCTTCCACATGATGTTGTGGCCATATATCATGAAGAGTGATGTGTATGTGCTTTTACTGGTGTTTGCAGGGAGGATGTTTAATTTAGATTTACTACTGGTAGATATCTTGTTTTTTTTAACTCAGATTTGGACAAAGAGGGAAGAAGAATCTAAGATGATTGGCTGAGATAAATCCAATCCAATCCAACTTTATTTGTAAAGCACTTTAAAACAACCACAGTGGACCAACGTGCTGTACAGAAAAATAAATATAAACCAGAATTACAGAATAAAATACAAGAATAGATTAAAAGACACAGAACAACTGTAAAAAAAAAATAATAATAAAAAAAAATAAAAACTATAAATAAATATATTAATAAATATAAATACAGAAGAATATATAAAACCTAAATAAAATAATAAAATACAAGAATAGATTAAAAACATTAAAAAAAAAAAAAGCTGTACAAATAAAAAGAACAAAAAATAAATAAAATAAGAACAATAAACCAATACCAAGTTAAACAACTGAATAAAAAATAAATAAATACCAACAAAACAGCCAAGTCCAGTCCAAGTCCAGGGAGATGTGAGAAAAAGTGAAAATAACTAATATGTGTTCACTTTTGTGAAAGAATGCTTACTGATAACATAAATCTAAGAATATTTAAATAGATTTCACAACAGAGCAGGGTATACAGTAAGAAAAAATATAACTATTCTATTCTTGTGTTTAGTTTTTTTGATTTTGGTTTTATTTATTCTTCTGTGCAGCACTGTTTTTTTGTACAGTTCTTTTATGTCTTTTAATCTATTCTTGTATTTTATTCTATTATTTTGGTTTTTGTTTATTTCTTCCATACAGCACTTTGGTCCACTGTGGTTGTTTTTGAAGTGCTTTACAAATAAAGTTGGATTGGACTGGATTGGATTGGATTGGATTGGATTGGATTGGGCTGGATTGGATTGGATAACTGAAGATGAGTCCACAAACATCTACTAATGACATGAATTATTGTCATAATATTTCATCAGCTTTTGTGAAGATGATGATGATTCATGAAGGAACACAATAAATAATGACAAATTCAGCTGTTTGTTGCATCAGTATGAAGAGAAAAAAAAAAAAGCGGATGTTTATTTATACAAAAGAATGCAAGAACAATACATTATAGGTCTACAAAATAGGTCAATATATCTGTTGTCAAAATACCAACTGAATAAGAAAATATTAACTGAACGAACTGATCTAATATAACGACACAAGAGTTAACGCACGTCTGTATCTTTTACTAAACCAGGAAGAGTTTTCCCACCAGCCACGTCACAAAGACAAAGAAACAATAAATGACCCCAGAAAGACCCAGTGCTAATTTTATGTCAGTTCCTAAATGAATTTCTCTGTATTTAACATTTCTTCAGTGATTTATCACCATTTATTATAATATTATCCTGTGTGTTTTTAACTTTTTACTGTAAATCATGTATTTTCCTATATTTAATTTAGATGCTCATGAAAACTCAGAGTACTTCTCTCTGGTTCCTTCTTTCTTTTTCTCTGCTAAAAGCCTGACTAGGGACTGGAGATGGAAACTAGCAATAGCTATAATCTCCTTATGTGAATCATCAGTTACTACCGCTTGTTTGTAACAGGTAGAGGTTATACTACAGGGTGGGGAAGCAAAATTTACAATATTTTGAGGCAGGGATTGAAAGACAGTGTATGACCAATTAGTTTATTGAAAGTCGAGAATTTATTTGCCACAAGAAAATTGACATAATACAAAATGTTTTTATTCTATGTGTCCTCCTTCTTTCTCAATAACTGCCTTCACACGCTTCCTGAAACTTGCGCAAGTGTTCCTCAAATATTCAGGTGACAACTTCTCCCATTCTTCTTTAATAGTATCTTCCAGACTGTCTCGTAATAGTTTTGCTCATAGTCATTCTCTTCTTTCCATTATAAACAGTCTTTATGGACACTCCAACTATTTTTGAAATCTCCTTTGGTGTGACGAGTGCATTCAGCAAATCACACACTCTTTGACGTTTGCTTTCCTGATTACTCATATGGGCAAAAGTTTGTGAAAAGGTATGGATGATAGTGTTAGGTATGATTATGACATCGATATATGTTTGTTTTCAAAACAATTGACGTAGTGCCTGCTGAGAAAAAACAACTAAATGTTCATTGTAAATTTTGCTTCCCCACCCTGTATGTACATGGTGGTGCTTAAACAAGAAGGAGCTGGCCCGTCTACAGTTTGTCCAGAACTCTGCTGCCAGGCTCCTGACCCGCACAAACAGGAGAACCCACATCACTCCCATCCTTAAATCTCTCCACTGGCTCCCTGTTCTATATCGTCTTCATTTCAAAATTCTTGTGCTAACTTTCCGGGCCCTACATGGCCAGGCCCCTGCATACATTGCTTCCCTGATCCAGCCCTACAGCTCGACTCGTAGCTTGAGGTCTTCAGGACAGCACCTGCTGATGGTTCCACGCACCTGTTTTAGCACATGCGGTGACAGGTCTTTTAAAGCTGTGGCACCACGTCTATGGAATGACCTGCCTCTACACCTACGGTCCATGGACTCTGTAGAGAGCTTTAAGAAACACCTCAAAACCCTCCTGTTCAAAAAGGCTTTTTAGTCTCCCACCTGACCCAGGACCACCACAGACTGATTACACTCTATGTATTCATCATAACGTACTCCATGTGTCATCCCCCCCCCCAGTCTCTCTATATCTCTATCGCTCTCTCTTTTCTCCTCCTTTACTCTCTCTCTCTCTCTTTAACCCCAACTGGTCAAGGCAGACAGCCATCCTTCAGGAGTCTGGGTCTGCTCCAGGTTTCTGCTGTTAAAGGGAAGTTTTTCCTCGCCACTGTCACCAATCACAAGTGTTTGCCCCTGAAGGATTCTGTTGGGTCTCTGTAAACTTAATTTGATTCTGATTTGAATTGATAAAGCACTTTGTGACTCTGTCTGTGAAAAGTGCTCTATAAATAAAATTTACTTTACTTACTTTACTTTATGTAATTTGCATTGTCCCTATCAAATAAACTTAATAAATAAATAAATATATAAATTCAAAGGTTATTATATCAAAACAGAGAAAACTGCGGAAAAAAGATCATTTTTCAGTAAAGTCTATCATTAACTTAACATAAACCAAGTGTGTCTGTCGACTTCACTGTCATTTATCAAACTCCATGGGTTTTACTGGTGACTCAATGTTGTAGAAGATGTTTCCATGGTAACTATGGAGCCTCTGAACGTCCAAATGGGTCATATCTGATGACCATGAAAAGATGACAAACTGTATTTGACACCAATTATTGACATGTATTGATAGGATTAGTGGATCAACAGGTATCAATATAAGAAATGATTCACAAATTAATACAGCAAATAATAACCGGATAGTTTTAATCTGTGCGCTCCATATAAACAGTGTACGGTACAGCTAAAATTCATAAATACCAACTGAAAGAAATGATTCAATAAATGCTTAAAGGTGCCCTGGCACATGTAATCCATTACTTTTGTGGTGTGAAGTTATCTGAAGTTCTACCATGGACATTTTGTGTGGAAAATAAGCCTTGGTTTCCAAGTTTCAAGCCAATCTAATGTGTTGTATAAAGCCTGCTGGAAGACTGAGCTCGATTTGCACCAGTTCTCATGAATATTCAACATGCTAATCTGCTTAACTCTGATTGGCTAACAGCTAGCCAATCATCATCATCATCATCATCATCTTTATTGCCAGACTCGGGGGTCCATTTAAAAACAAACAAGCAAGCAACAAATAAAATGAATGTAACCCTTTCATGCATAGTGGTCACTACAGTGGATGGCTACTCTACTGCTGTTCTCTTGTATATTCATGGCTTTTGTTTTTTTAGTTCCATATCAGCCAACACAGTGGACGCTTATGCATCATCCCATACACAAACATATACCATTACTGTAACTTTACTGTTCTTGATAAACCTGATCTGCACTAACATGTTTTGGTGAAAAATCAATTGCTAAATGTTATAAGATTGTAAGTAACAGTTTCTTAAACAAAAAGGGTTTTTTTGTATATTACCTCCATGAAGTGAGTAATAACTACTATTAGAGTGTGTTAAAACGTGACAAAACATCAGATTAGCTGAATTAAAAATGTTTTTATTTCATAGTTTTCACACAGTTTATCACTTTCTGATGATGGGTTTTAAATACATGTTTCTTTGCTTCAAAAATTAAACGTATGGTGTCTAGCTGAGTGGACATTTTTGTAACTCCATGACAAATAGGTTCATAAAAAATTTCAATCTCATTCTTCTTTTTTCATATCTAAAAATGAATAAAGACAGTCAGGAAAAAATCTTGACTAAGCTTCTCATAATTCATGCACGAAAGGGTTAAAAACGCAGGTTAAAAACACAGACAAACCATCATCTATATTATAAAAGACAACTGTACCAGTGTCGCCACAGGGATGACAGGTATCGCATCAAACTATGACTGGGATTTGTCAAAAGCCTAATGATGGAATTCTGACAATCATTCAATCGACAGATAAATTTGTACATGGAGTTTCTCATAAGAGTCTGAAAAGTGTCAACTCCTGCATTGTAAAATAACTCACTTGCACAAGTCCAATGAGGTTTTTTAAACAGTATTCTCATGGAATCATTACCGTAATTTCCAGTCTATAAGCCGCTACTTTTTTCCATACACTGTGAACCTGCGGCTCTAAAATGATGCGGCTAATTTATGTTTTCTGGGCTAACAATCGATCTGGCTGACGAAGAAGGAAATAGAGCTGTAACGTAAGTTTGGCATCAATGAAGTGATGGTGAGACGTTGGAGACGGGGTGAGTGCGGCTTATAGTCCGGAAAGTCCGGAAAGAACTTTGCATCGTATTGTCGCTAAAAGTTTTTTTATGTTGCAATTTTACTACTTTTTTGTCTTAATTCTACAGTCATTTTTTACAGTGTGGTCCGGCCCACTTGAGATCAAATTGGGCTGAATGTGGCCCCTGAACTAATATGAGTTTGACAGCCCTGAGATAGAGGTTCATTTTCACATTCACTACGTAACACAAACACTTATGGACTGAAGATATTTCAAAAAATACAAATAAAAATGGTTTTGTGGGGCAGGGCAACTTTAAATGACTGCTGTTACCAAACTAGGTGACTGCAAAGGAAAGAACCCTTTTTATGTAACAGACTATGAAGGTTGGAGTGTGTGTGCATTGTGGTGGTGTTACCCTGTGTGTCTGTTTCCACCACAGAGACCCAAACAAATAAAAAAGTCTCTTCAGTGCTCATATAAACCACCTTTTCCATTTCCGAGTGACTGAACATCCTCTCCTGCAGAGGCTGTGTTTATGCTGAACCTCATTTAGAAACAAATTTGTATGTATCGAGTCAGAAACAGACGAATAAATAAACTAATAAACTAATCTATCCTCTGTTCCTGCTTTCTCTGCAGGTGGGCTGTAAGGTGTTGCACTTCTTCCACATGTACATGTTTGGCTGTACCTATTTCTGGATGCTCTGCGAGGGCATCTATCTGCATACGCTCATCGTGGTGGCCGTGTTCGCAGAGGAACAGCATCTGCACTGGTACTACCTCCTGGGCTGGGGTAAGGACATCTGAGTTCCATCCAAACTCTATTTCCTATGCTCTATTTCTATTTCTGCTTCTGATTATGTTTAACTGAGAGAGTGAAATATTTCAAAGACTCTGTTTTATGATCTCACTGGACTAGAGCGACACTACAAAAAGTCGAAGAAAAGCAATTCATGCGAGATGGAACATAATCCAGCCATTAGCGTGTTCTTAAAACCATTCAATCATCGTAAAGTACATCTACCTGACAGTTTCCCCGGCCTCTGTTATTTAGTGCAGCTCTTGTCCTGTTTTTCTCCTTCTTCAAAACACAAAAATTGGGTGATAGTCAGTCAAACAAGGAGGCACTAGGACTAAATGGATGGTCATTAAAACTGGAGGATAACCTTGGAGTTTGCAGCGTGCTGTGTGTGGACAGAATCAGGTCCATCTGTGGCGGATTCGCAGCAGGGTCTTAACAGTTTTCTGTTAATGGACTGAGCACGGTGTCAAATAAAAAGCTTATTTGAGTCTAGCCTTGAGGAATTTTGTTGTAATAGACAAGATGATTAATTAGACTGAATGTTAGTTTATGAGCACTCTCAAAATTAACCCTTAATTTAATGATTCACATATGTCAAATAATGAACCCATAAAGACCCAAACATCCACTGTACTTTTGACCAAAAGCATCTACGGATGAAAACTTTTTAATAAGTATTGATTCATGTAGAAGTCAATAATGTAATAACAACCGATAATGTAATAACGGCCGATAACGTAATAAATTTGCCATTTTTAAAATGCAATAGGCCAATAACGTAATATCTGGCCAATAATGTAATAAAAATCCTGAACTGATAACATAATAGCTTTTGGCCAATAACGTTATAACTTATTACGTTATTGGCTCAGTTATTACATTGGCAAAGAATTTTTTTTTACCAGGACAATAACGTAATAACCAGCCAATAAGTTATAACGTTATTGGCCAAAAGTTATTACGTTATCGTTCTGGACTTTTATTACGTTATTGGCCAGATATTATGTTATCAGCTGTTATTAAATAATAATAATAATAATAACTTTATTTGTATAGCATCTTTAAAAACAAAGTTTACAAAGTGCTTTGACAGAGGGCATGACAGCAGGATACATGAAGCAAGTAAAAACACTAAAACAGAAGCAACACAATTAGAGAGATGTATGAACAAATTAATAATCAAACAGGATCAAATTTAAAAATTAAAATTAACGATAATTAATAATTATTGGCTTCTACAATCCACTGTCCTATCAACACATGTAAATAATTGGTATCATTAAGTATGACCCATTTGGACATTCAGAGGCTCAATAGTTACCATGGAAACACCATCATCTTCTACAACAGGCATCACCAAATGGCAGACTTCTGTGTTGACCCGGACCCAGTGATGGTTCTGTCCAGACCCGTGACCAATCTCTGAAAAATTCATGAGAATAGATCCTTTTCGTGAAATATTTTTTCTGACGGTGGCGGCTATAGACAGCAGGTGCCGCTACTTCAGTTAATACGACAATAGCTTCACTAAGAAAGACAGTGCTGCTGCAGAAGTAGCACTGGGTCTTTATGGGTTAACAGATGTTAAAGAAATTAACAATGTAAAATATTTTGTGAGATTGATGAAGGGTGTAGGAAAGTGTTAAGTTTTTATTTGTTTTACTCATTTGTTCACTCTTGCTCTCTACAATCAAAAGGATTCGTTCTTTTTTCTGTCGGTTCAATATTTCCCTGTTTTTTTCCTATTTACTTGACCGTTGTGGAAATGAATTTTGCACTTGAACATGTGGTAATTATCATATATATTAGTGTATATAAGAAATGATTGCCTTCTAACTGATGTGTAATTGGAATGGCCTGGATGGTGTGGAAATCACAATAGCACGTTAATCTGGCTGTGAACAGGCTTGGGCTTTGTTGTTATTTGAGTAAAGGTGACCGTTTTAATGATCTTAATGGTTTTACTGGAAATTTGCAGTTCACAGGAGTAAATCTATGTTTAATTAGAAAATGTACTTTCAGAGACGACAGTTTGGATTTAAATAGACTTCCTCTGTGTTGACTCTAATTCAATTCTGTGAAATTCCATTTAAATATTGATTATTCTTGATTATAACTCAAGCCTTTTGAAGAAAAAATGGATTAAAGAGGCTCTATGTAGTGTTGATATTCTAAACTCTCATGGGTAGGGGGAAGTCTCTGATCAGAACACGCTTAGAACCAAAACCAGTCCGTTCTGTGTGTACACAGACTGTATCAGCCACTGAATAAAGTATAAAGCTCATCATTTACACACATCTGTATAATAGTATCATCAAGTTTTCTTCTTCAAACTAAGACTCGTAGACAGTCGGTCAAAATCACACAGTGGCCCAACCCCAATTCACCTCTTAGCCCTCCCCTTAACCCCTCCCCCTTTGCCCTTGCACTTGGCACTAGCCCTTGAAACAGAGTTGCAGGGGTAGGGGTTGACACGTTCCCCTATGAAATGAGACAACTCTTTAAGACCTGTCAACATCATCAGCAGTCACTGATGCTGCTATTAACAGATGTGACAACTTTGTTTCTGAAAGTATTCATCATGTCATCAGCAGCTGTAACATCTCTGTTCTACAGGGTGAGTCAGAAAAAACGCTCTTTCCATTTAAAGAAATTGTACTGCTAAAACGGAAACACTGATTTTTCTTTTGACCATACAGTCATATTGATGTGGTTATTGAGCATGTCTGGTGATGTAGTCATAGATTTATTGCATTGCATAAGAGAGAGAGAGAAGGTTCATTGTTTATTGGGCACTGAAATACCTGCCAACACAATGTATGCCACAGTGAACAAACTTGAAATTGACAACAATTACAGGAGTCGGTGCTTTGCTTTCACACTCAGGACATAGGCCTACATGACAGTGCCCAGGGAGTTTTCATCATGGCAAGACCACAGCGATTGCAGGTATTATTTCCTCATCGAGTTGTCTGTTTGGGTCAGGAGAGAGAGTGGCCACCTAGATCCCCGGACTTGACCCCCCTTGATTTTTTCTTATGGGGGTATCTTAAAAACCGTGTGTATCGGACTGTTCCACAAACTCTTCAGGAACTCCGAAATCGCATCACGGCTGAAATCCAAGCCCTACGATGAACACGAATAGCAAGAAGAGCTGTGTTAGAGATGCGACAACGAGCACAGATTTGCAACAATCTGAATGGTAGCCAGGTTGAAGGTCGTGCCGGATGACTTCGTTAAGACAAAACATTTTGATGGCGAGTAAACATGCTGTAATGATTGACAATTTCAATTTCATTCACGGTGGCATAAACTGTGTTGGCAGATATTTCGGTGCACAATAAACAATGGACATTCCCTCTGTTATGCTATGCCATAAATCAATGATTCAATCGCCAGACATGCTCAATAACCACATCAATATGACTGTATAATCAAAAGAAAAATAAGCATTTCCATTTCAGTGGTACAATTTCTTTAAATGAAAAGAGCGTTTCTTCTGACTCACTCTGTATGGGCTTTGGTCATCTTTTTGCGTCTGTCAACTATAAACCGCAGAAATGTGATCTATAACACATTGAAACAGAATTAAACGATCGATCAAATGATTAAGTTGTTTACGAAGAAAATATGTACATTTGTAATTACTTACCCTACCATAAACCTAACCCTAAACACAAATCGCCGCTAATCGCGCTAATGGCGTGCTATTTTTAAATATACACGCTGAAAGCTTATAAAGTGTACAGATGACACGCCAAGTAAAAGTGGCGTGTTATCTGTACGCAATTCATGATACCATGTTGTCAAACCCCCTCCATTTGTAGTGTGGTCCTGAAAAATCTCCAGAGGGTCAAACAGCCCCCACTCTTAGCCCTCCCCCTCCGACTCATCGAGAATCGGGACACTCCTACTTCTTCAAATGAACGCGCACAATGGAGGTGTAGGGCAAAGGGGGAGGGAACAAGGGGTGAAATGGGATCGGGCCAGTGTCTTATAATCTTCATGCATCAGCTGATAGTTTACATTATAGCTCTGTTAGCTTAGCTCGGTTTTTAGACAGAAAATAGTCAGTAAAAAAACACAAATCACCTTTTTTTTAATAGTTTGTCTTGTCAATAGCTGCTCTAAAGATCTGTTTGGAATTATCACAGTTTAATCTGAACTAAGAATCAACAAACAGTGAATTTAGCGAAGATAATATCATCACATAATAACTTGATACCTTCATAAGCCTCAGAATCAAACCCACTCATGTAGAAGAAACACTGATTTCAGCATCAAACTCCACTCTTTTCATTTAGAGCTGTGTCCAGTGGAGACAAACAGCAGAGCTTCTCATTTTTATTACTTTGTTATTCATTTTGACTCTACTATTTGTTTCTTAGTAGTTCACATCCCATCTGGTCACGTCTGGGACTGTAGGGTGACTCACTACTCCCTCTAGTGGCCACCTGATTTCAACAGTTTTAAATAAATGTTCAAATATATTCACTTCATGTCTCTTCAGTCTAATACATTTGCATCTTTGGCAGAACATCAGAACTCTATACTCTACAGTCCAATGATAATTTTAGTTTTTGTTTTGTTTTGTTTTTGTAATATATGTATACAGGGTGGGGAAGCAAAATTTACAATATTTTGAGGCAGGGATTGAAAGACAGTGTATGACCAATTACTTTATTGAAAGTCATGAGAATTTATTTGCCACAAGAAAACTGACATAATAGAAAATGTTTTTATTCTATGTGTCCTCCTTCTTTCTCAATAACTGCCTTCACATGCTTCCTGAAACTTGCGCAAGTGTTCCTCAAATATTCGGGTGACAACTTCTCCCATTCTTCTTTAATAGTATCTTTAAGAAAGTCAACATTGTTGTGTGATGTTCTATTGGTAGCATGTTCTAAAACGCCCCAAATAGCAGAATCCAGAGGGTTTAGATCTGGGCTAGAATGCGGCCATAAACATGATTCCCAAAAATTGCTAAAGTTGGATTTGCAGAAATCTTGTATTTTTCTAGCTGTGTGGGCTGGAGCACCATCCTGTGTCCATACATAATTTCCATCTGGGTAGTTTGCTTTAAGCCATGGCAATACCTGGTATCTGGATGGATTTGGTTGGATCCTTTAGGATTTTGGATTTGAGAGCTTTAACTCTTTCAATGCCATGGGCCAATTAAATCAGCTTTACGAATACAACCTTTAAAGTGCCACGGGCCGATCAGATCGGCTTTGGAGAACACGCCATATTTGTGTACAAACAAACCATCCACCCCCATTTCTTTCTCACATTTCGATGACGTTCTTTCTGTGTCCCCCTTTTGAGACCAGACGGGAATTTGAGGTCACGCGACCGAATAAATTATGCAAATTACGATCAATAATGAATCGGCTGCGTCCGGTGCGTTTTGAATCTAAGTAGCAATCGGTCGGATGTTACCGAGCGGTTTTTGACCAAGGAAGAGCTCGCGTTTCGTTTTCTGCTTGGGAAATTTTATGAATGAATTTATGAATGAAATCATATGCAAATTAGATGGCCATTTTGTACTAATATTGTAAACACAGCGATCTGTCAAAACAGTCCCATCTGCTAGAAAATGAGTTCTGATGACGATTCAGACTTCGATTATAAAAACGACGCGAAATACTGAAAAACGGCCAAATTCTGTGGCACTTTTAAGGCTTATTAGCCCCTTAACTGTCTGGCACCGAAAGAGTTAATAATAGCTTTGGTACGTTTTTTGTTGCTTCCTCCACTTCCAGACTTTCTCGTAATAGTTTTGCTCATAGTCATTCTCTTCTTTCCATTATAAACAGTCTTTATGGACACTCCAACTATTTTTGAAATCTCCTTTGGTGTGACGAGTGCATTCAGCAAATCACACACTCTTTGACGTTTGCTTTCCTGATTACTCATATGGACAAAAGTTTGTGAAAAGTTATGGATAATAGTGTTAGGTATGATTATGACATCAATATATGTTTGGTTTCAAAACAATTGACGTAGTGCCTGCTGAGAAAAAACAACTAAATGTTCATTGTAAATTTTGCTTCCCCACGCTGTATATTTATAATTAGAAATACTGCATATAGCCCTTTTAATAAACATATATACATGATTCATGAGGTTTTGCTGATATTTTAAGGATCCAGGGTTATAACGTTAAGTCCCAAGCTCTTGCTAATGCTTTCCTTGGGTTAAATATTTGTAGAATCTACAGAAACGAGTGAGCGTGACACTGATTTATGAGAAAAAACAAAAGCAGTGAAATATGGGAGATAAACGCTTTCAGCCTTATAGCAGCATTAAAGTAGGTAGTCAATCATTTACTCAACAAATGACAAAGCGAGCCTGTTTTTTCATTGCATAACTGTAAAATGACTCTGTAATTTCACTCAAGACCTCATATGGCCGCCATCTTTCTTCTGTCCAAGGGTTTCCTTTAGTGCCTGCATCCATCCATGCCGTGGCGAGGAAGACGTACTTCGATGACAAGTGAGTAATGTTCCATGAAACTTGTGCAAATAAACACGAGATGTTTACTTATGCGCTCGTCTGTGTGTGGCAGAGAGTTGTACACGTGTGTGTTTTTGTACGTGTGTGTTGGTGTGTACTTTGGGCAGAACACAGCACTGACTGATCTGTTTTTCCCTCTGTAGCTGTTGGATGAGTGCAGAGACCCAACTGCTCTACGCCATCCACGGTCCTATAGTGGCAGCGCTACTTGTAAGTCTCATCGTCTTAGTATGATCACAAACAAAGATCTGAAACCCATAGATCAGGGGTGTCAAACTCATTTTAGTTCAGGGGCCACATTCAGCCTAATATGATCTAAAGTGGGCCGGACCAGTCAAATAATATAAATAATAGGTTAAGAACTTATAAATAATGTCAACACAACAGTTTTCTCTATGTTTTTGAGTGACAAAAGTAAAATTCCGTAATGAAAATGTTTGCATCTACAAACCGTACTTGAACATAACATGAACAAATATGAACAACCTGAAAATTCTTAAGAAAAATAAGTGCAGTTTTAACAATATTACACCTTAGTCTATCATTTATGCAGGTGCATCACAACTTACAGATCACAGTGGATTTACAAATACACAAAATATTTAGTAACAGGCAGAATATTATTAAAATTCTACATACGTCTTTTAACCCTCCAGTATCCCATCCAGTAAGGCCCTTACTAAGCACCAAGTGTGCCTTTTTGGCACATTTGTGGAATAATGTCAAAACATTTTTCATACAGTTTGTTTTTAATTCTTTTACACTTTTTTCTATTTCATCAACTTGAGCCGTAAATAAAAATACCAAATACTCAATAATTGTTACATTTTTTAACCCTTTAAATGCAGTGTTTGTAATGTAAACAAACCAAACTAATTTTTTTCAATATACTACATAAAAAGTGGATCACATATTATTTGATTTTTGCAGCCTGGCATATGTCAATGATTAACTCCAACATTGGTTAATTTGCATTATTATTTTTGGCGATAAATGGTCAAATGTTCAAAAATACTAGCATCTGTCACTAAGTGTGTGTAAAATGCACACCTATAAATACAACTATTAAATATTATATATTGATTTATTTTTCTGCTCTAATTTGATTTTATTTTTGTAAACCAAGGTCAGCCCTAATCATACATATCAAATAATCATTCATTTTAGATTTTTTTTTTAACCTTTTAAATGATCTCTTTTCATCATGATGTCACTACATATTTTTTATGCAAAAAACACAAAATATGTTGTTTTTTCAAAATACTACATAAAAATTGGATCACATATTATTAGATTTTTGCAGCCTGGCATATGTCAATGATTACCAGCAACATTAACAACGTTAATAAATTAATTTCGACCCTCACCTCTCAAATGAAGCCCAGATATCTGTAAAAGTATGATTTATGCCTTAATGGCTTTCAGATCAAAAACAGTGGTTATAATGGAAGAAATAGTGCGTTTTAGGCACACTTGGGAGACAGATGCTAGTCTTGTAATTTTCTTTTGTTTACAATGTGCAAATTTTAGTTGGTGGCCAGAATTTTAAAGATCATGCACAAATGACCAATTTTTGAATTCTAACCTTATTTAAATTGTGAAAAATAATATGGAGTTTTTTAATGAGAAGTGCAAAGTGTGCCTAAAAAGTGCACCCGGATACCGGCGGGTTAAGAAATTTTATATTGTTCATATTTGTTCATGTTATTCACATTTTTTTGTAAAAGGATAGTCTGTAAATATAAACATTTTGTGTAATTTTACTTTTTTTACAGTAAAAAAAAAAAAGAAAAAAAATTGTGTTTTTCATTATAATTGTATTTTACTGGTCTGACCCACTTCAGATTGAAATGACCTAAAATGATTTTCACATCCTTGATTGTTAATATCTTTATTATAATTTTTGCATTTCACATATTCATCCGAGGGGCCGGATTGGACCCTTTGGCGGGCCGGTTTTGGCAACCCGGACTGCATGTTTGACACCTGTGTCATAGATAATACACATCACATCAAAATGGAGAACAATACATGTCAGAGTCTGATCACAGTTTGATCGTTTGATGAAGGAAACTGCTACCGTAGTTTAATGAAATCGTCGTTCATCGTTCACATGTTTATTTCAACACTTAACAGATGACAACTAGACAAACTGATAAACACATGGTTTGAAAAGGGGATGGAAGAAGCATTGCTTTTAAAATTCCAACCCCTCACACCACACAACCCATCACAAAACATCTCACTACACCAATACAAAAGAATACAGAACATTACAGAGCAACACAGTAACACATCCTCACAGGACGGGAACATAAACAGGCCCTGACACACTCTGACCCTACACCCACTCCCCATAATGGGACCCACACTGTTGAGGGCATCAATGTCACTGTCTCTCCTCCAAGTACTTCTTCATTACTTGTTTTTTAAGCAGTCTTTTAAACTGAGAAATGTTTGCACAATCTTTTAATTCATCTGCTAAACCATTCCATAGTACTGCTCCCCTTACTGAGATGCACATTGATTTTAAAGTAGTTCTTACCTTTGGTTGGAACAATTTATTAATACCTCGAAGATTAAATTTATGTTGAGAATCTCCGTTTTTAAATCATTTTTGAATATTACCTGGAAGACGTTTTATTGATGCCCTGAACATGAGTTGTGCTGTTTTATAATCCACCGAGTCCACCAATTTTAAGTCTACTGATTGGAGAAAAAGTGGGTTGGTGTGATCATTATAGTGAGCTTTGTGAAAAGTTCTAATAGCTTTTTTTTAAAGGCTAATCAATAGCAATAAATTTGTCCTATAACAATTCCCCCAAATTTCAACCCAATGATTAATATAAGACGTGACAAATGAATGATACAATGTGGGTAAAGCACTTCCATTAAGTACATGACTGGATATTTTCATCACACCAACATATTTGGCAACTTTTTTTTATAAATAACTTATGTGGGGTTTCCAGGAAATCACTTCATCAATTAAGAGAGAAAAATTTGGAGTTGTCATTATTTATATGTTATTATGATCATATTTTACTGGTCCTGCCTACTTGAGATTGAATTGGTCTGAATGTGGAACTTGAACTAAAAGGATTGTTAATATTTTAGTGTAATTTTTGCATTTCACTAATTCATCCTATGGGCTGGACTGGACCCTTTGGCGGGCTGGATATGGCCCCCGGGCCGCATGTTTGACACCTGCGATCTACATGATCAGTGAATAAAATATAGGAAAATACCAGATTTTTTTCACTTAAAAATGCAAAATACGGAGGATAATATTATAATTAATGGTGATAAATCACTTAACAGAGATTAAATAGAGAGAAAAAATTCATTTGAAAACTGACACAAAAGTATCACTGAGTCTTTATGGGTTAAACTGCTTTGTGTTTTGACTTTGCTTTGACTGTTCCATAATCTAACCCCTGTGACTGAAACACATATAAAACACATATAAAACAGGTTAAAGATGTTCTGTTTTTTTTCTGCAGGTGAATCTCTTCTTTTTGCTCAACATTATAAGAGTGTTGGTGACCAAGCTGAGAGACACCCATCGTGCTGAGTCCAACATGTACATGAAGGCGGTCAGAGCCACCCTGATCCTGGTGCCTCTGCTGGGAATACAGTTTGTCATTCTTCCATGGAGACCTGAGAACCGGCTGGCTGGAGAGGTCTATGAATACGTAATGCACGTACTTATGCACTACCAGGTGTGTACCCAACTGAATTCACATTGACATGACAGGTTGGGCTGTCTCACTAAGCAGTCTCTGGGGGCGGAAACTTTATGTGCTTTTGCAGATACTGTATCTAAACAAGGAAAGGAGGACAGTCTGTGCATTGTAACAAATGCATGTCATGGGAATATTTAACAAAAAGTACTTATATTTTAAGGCCTAAATCCTATATACACAACATAATGATAAACACTCTTTTTTTGTCTTAACATTCAGACATTTTGTTGCTTGTACGTTACTATAAAAATAAGTAAATAAAGCTACTGTGATTGCATCTGATTGACGTGATTTGCTGCTGAATTGCTCTTCATAAAACCACTTAGGCCTGTTTAGTCCTTAACTCATTTGCTCCAGGATTTCAGACATTTTAGTTGTATTCATACCCACTTTGCAGGGGTTGAGTAATTTATAGTATTTAAATGTTTATGCAATTAAAAAGAACTTGGACCAATGTATAAAATCCACTTTAATGGCACTGATGGGAAGTTTGTGTTAGTATTTCAACTGTAGCTTATCTGTATTTTATTGCTGTCAAAATTAATGTTAAAATTTTTAATCAGATTAATCACAGGGTTGCCGTGGATTGATTTCGATTAATCACGATTAAATATTATTCATTTTGAATCTATGTTAATCGCGTTTCATTTTGCATGAGCAAACAGACTAAAGAAAGAAGGGAATATATATGGACTTAATGCGTTAATGAAACACCGTCATCAGTTTCAACAAAACAGCTTCCATCTTGGGTTTTTTTTTTTCCTTATATTTCCATCCAGAGGGCCAACATGCTGTTTAGTGTCCTCCATCTTTATGGGTTGGTTCTGCTGCCTGTCACTATCAGATTAACTGCCCATTTGTGCATGCGTGACGCTAACTCTACTATGCTAACTCTACTACGCTAACTCTACTACACGAACTGTACTATACTAACTGTACTACACTAACTGTACTATGCTAACTGCACTATGCTAACTGCACTACGCTAACTCTACTACGCTAACTGTGCTACACTAATTCTACTATGCTAACTGTACTATGCTAACTGTACTACTCTAACTCTACTATGCTAACTCTACTACGTTTACTTTACTATGCTAACTCTACAACGCTAACTGGCTGAAATGCATTGCCAGAGACATTTAGAGTCATTCTGTGCTGACGATGGATTAATTGCATTAAATTTTTTAATCAGATTAATCATGATGATGGATTAATCTGCGTTAATTTTGACAGCCCTACTTTATTTGCTAATTTTTACTTACATATACTTACTTATTAGCAACTGACAAATAAATTAACCACAGATTATGATATAGTTGCTGGGTAGGACTATAACTTTCACTGCCTCTTTGTTCATTTTAACATAGGAGTTAAAAAAGTTTGTGCATTTCTGATCATTTCTTTTGAAAATAACATAGAAAAGATTCCAACTATGTCCACTTGTTTTGTTTTTACAGGGTTTACTGGTAGCAACAATATTTTGCTTCTTCAATGGAGAGGTGAGTTTGACATGATTTATTTTATCTAAATATTTTTCTGAAATGGACTTATTGTCATGGAATGGCTCTGCCTCAGTGTGTAGTGACATGTAAATAAAAGAATAACTAATGTACCATTTCGAGTGCCATGACAAACTACAGCAGTTTTGAGGGACTGTCCTTTTGTAAAGGTCAACCTGCACATGGTTCTAGGGAGGTCGTTCTCATGGTTCCCTGGTCATGAAGCAGCAGAAGTGATTATTGCTTATGACATTAAATATAAGGCATCGAAGTGCGTCAAGCAAGACATTTGTATATTGTTTTTCAGGTCAAGTCTCTCACATCTTACCTGCACATGATAGTATTTTAACAAGTGACCCATGAATGTCCAACACAGGCTCAAAGTTATTTTTTGGCAGGGAAAAGTTGAGTAAAATAGTTGTAACTTCTTCAGACGCTGCATTTGTATAAGAGTCCAACTGTAACAGGTTATAAAGCATCACAGCCTGTCTGTTCTGAGTTCCTCTAGTGCCGCGGCAGTGAAAACAGAAGGGTCATGTCAGGTGAAGAGTAAGAGTCAGTTTATAAATGACGCTGTGGTTTCCAAGACCAGCTGGAAATTGACTCTTCTTTCAGATTCTCCTGTCAGCCCTTCTCCGTCTGTCTGCTGCCGTCTGCCTCCAACTATCTTTAATTTGGTTCAAACACTTCAAAGGTTCTATTCAAGTCCAGATCTGGGGTTAATGGTGCTGTGGGGACCCCTATGGTGCTGTAGACTCATTGTACAACAGGTTTCAAAGCTAAACTCTACCTTCCAGCACCTGTACTATCATACGCTTTAGTGTGATTTAGTGTGCCAGAAATGAGATTCAGCATGTCCCGATTCATGGCAAGCATGCCACAAAATACCACCATGTCCTTCATCATCAGGTCGCAATGTGTGGTATGTGAGCTGACATGCTTTTGTGGCCGTTCCGACTCCAAATCTTCACCGCAGCGGAGGTTATGTCACATCAGCTGAGGTGCTGAGAGTGTGAAGATGTTGCAATCAGGGCCAAATTTAATGCAAAACCAGGAAACTGTGGGCTGTTGTGGTGGAATGGTTCACTCTGATACCAAGTGTAGAGTGATTGAACGGAAGGTTTTCCTAAAAGTATAGTAGATTTAGTCAGACTTTGCAGGAATTGTTTAAAATGTGAATAAAGCATGAAAATTGGCACACAGGTACATTTTCTTATAGGATACAAACTACTCACTGAAAACATTTTGGGTTTCCATAGGATAAATTGTGTACCACATGAAATTGATATTGAGAGATGTGACCATGCTGATAAACTACTTATTTATTACATGTTTTAGAGCTCTTGTATTGGCATATAGGTTTTCCAAAGGCAGTGATGCCAAAAAACTATTTTATATTCATATCAACTTAAAGTTTTTATATATTATTCCCACTGTGTTTTTTGGAGGCCCATTTCTGCCACTGAAAAAAAAAATCCCCATGGTAAGTCATAATTATGAGATAAAAAGTCATAATTATGAGATAAATAGTCATAATTATGACTAACCATGGGGATTTTTTTTGTTTTTTTTCAGTGGGGGGAATGGGCTTCCATAGTATTTATTGTATTCCTTAGGTTAGAAAACATTGTTTTAGACTATTAGATCATGCATTTATGCTTTCTGTGAGCTAAGATATTGATAATTTCACTTTTCAGTGGCGGCCATCTTGAAAATCATCATAGGTGTTGAATTACGTATGTCTTGCTTTTATATGAAAGGACATAAGAGAATATACCTTTGTGCCAATTTTCATGCTTTATTCCAATTTTGAATGATTTTTACCTAATCTACTATACTGTACTATAATGGGTTATGCAAAAAGAGAGAACGGTTACATCCTGTACACTGTGGGGAAAAAAAAAATAGTAATAATAAAAATAATAATAATGTATGATACATTTACAGAACACTAACTAACTGTCATGGTTCCCAGAATTTCACCTTAAAATGATGGTGCTATTGTGTAAGCTATTATGGCACGCTTTTGTGGCAACAGCATATTTCCAGGTTGATATTCTATGCTGTAGAGTTGTCAAAGACAAGCCACCATCTGTTGCTAAATTGGTGATTTTCTGATAAATTTAGCAATTGTTGAATTACTAACCCTACTAATATGCTTTAAAACATCAGGTAAAGTGAACTTTCTGAGCTTTCCAGCAGTAACAATAAACTATAACTCATTTGGAAGTCTAAATCATCTATGTTCAACTTTCTAAATATGAAAAAAAAAACACTTCTGAAAGTCTCTGTCTGAGTGACAATCACTACATTTTTACGGCAGTGTTTTTTCCCTTAATTTCTGGTAAATTTGTCCAGTCTGAGGAAAAGCAAATATAAAGTAGTGACTTTAAATGAACTAAATGAAACTTGAGTCTCTCTTGAATCAGATGGTGTTTGACATGTTCTTCTAGGTCTGAGGGTTCAGGTAATTCACTTAAAAACACCCTTGAGGTCACTCAGATCCATCCACTATCCATTCTATAGCAACATGACCTGAAATCTCGAGTTATGGCCCAAAAAAGGATTAGGAAGGTCACAGCAACCTTGACCTTTGACATTTGGCCAAATGGGTCCAACTGAATGTAAGTCCAAGTCAATATAAGGACTGTTTTTTTTCTTTTTTCTTTTTTTTTTTTTAATCAGTGTATTTTTATTAAGTCTTTCAAACATACAAAAAGTAAGGCACTGAGACATACAGCAGAGGTATATGATGCCACAAAAAATAAATAAATAAATAAATAAATAAATATAGGGTTCCACTATGCAATTACCCAATCACTTTGTACACAACACACACTATCCAGAGTCAAAGTGCATTGTCAGCTGTTTTACATAAGAAATAAGAGGATGCCATAACACATTAAACTTCCCCATTGATCCATTCAATGTATATTTAATCTTTTAATTTTAAGGAAAAACATGACATCACATATCCATCTGCCAAAGGAGAGGGGGGAGTGTCATTCTTCTAATTTAAAAGAATGAATAAGGACTGAATTTGTGAATTTGAAGAAATCCCCAACATGTTTCTGAGGTGAGGTATTAAAATGATTGGACAGCCATGATGTAGTTTACCACCACCAGAGTGTGAATATGAGAGTGAATGAATCATGAATCAGTAATGGAAAGAGCTTTGAGTGCCTTGAAAAGCACTATAGAAATCTAATCCATTATTATTATTATTATTATTATTATTTTGTAGTTTATTATCATTATTATTATTATTATTATTATTACATGAACTTTGACGTTTCAGAACAGTTCATCGCTTGTTGTAAGTGAATGTAAGTTTCATCTTCAGACATTAAAAATATCTAAACATAGAACTCAAAGTAACTCCAACACTGTACGCAGTTGTACGTGTGTTTTTTATGTTTGGATTTATTTTCCCTTTGAGTCTATATTTCCAGTTCAGGGCTCTAATATTAGCTACAGGGACAGAAGTTCAACAGGTGGTTTGTAAAATGTTCCATCTTTGGTCATTAATCATCTTTAGTGATTAATCTCTATCGTATATGGAACAGTAACACAGCCAGAGTCTAAGGCTTCATTCAGACTGCAGTCAAATGTGGCCCAAATCTGATTTTTTGCCGCTATTTGACCTGTATCTGACCTGTTAAAGACAGTTTGAACGGCACAAATCCGATTTTTTCAAATCCAACCCAGGCCACTTTCATATGCGGTCCTAAATCCAATACATATCGGATATTTTGCAATGTGACGTCAGCGTGAACGGCCAGGTCGCATTTATCCGACCTTTTTGTCACTGAAATGCTAGTCCACCCTAACTGCAACACACTTGTGAACAGATATAGGTCGCCAGAGATGAGTGTCTTGTCATGAGAGTGTTATGGAGAGGCGGTCACAGATATATTTAAACGTTCTTCTTGTCATTTGAAAATTATGAATGAAGTCTGTGTCAGTGAAGCCGCTAACATCACTATCCCACCACTCCTGACTCCGACTCCGCATCCAAATACTCTGTTGTACAGACGTAGCAGCCATTGCACCACAAAAGGCCAGAGCAAAACACCTGGCTCTGCTCTTTTTTAATCTTCTACTTAAATTATTTGACTGTAATGGTGCTGACGGTTGGAGATGAACTTCATCAATGCCACACACACCGATACGAGATGCCTCCATATTTACTTCCGTAAACACAGTGCGTCATGTATTACATTAGGACCTTTTTGCACATGCAGGTCACTTCAGGGTCACATTCAGTTCATACTAAGAACGGATAAAAGTCGCATTTAATTTGTAATATGAACGAGCACACAAAAAAATCTGAATAGTGCATTAAGACCTGCTGTCTGAACATAGTCTTAGTAGCAGACTGAATTCGATATTTGGAACAGACCGTCAGACTGTGTGGGTATGTTAGAATTATTAGTCAAATATAGCATTTCCAGGGTTAAACAGCAACTTAAACTGTAAATGTACCAAAACAATGAGACTGCAGTGAGGTATTTCAGATCATATTTAAATACTCAGCATGGGTTGCATCCCGCTGCGTTGTGTTTTTACATTCAGCCTGGAAAATGGGTCACTTATTAGCTTGAACATGAGTAGATGGAATGAAAAGTGTCTACCCGAACGACACAAACAGTGTTATAAACAGAGTGGGTATGCCTTCTTTGTCAGAAATAAAGGCCGAACTAACACATTAGATGTCACCAATAAGGGAATGACAAGATTTGTTTTCCTCACTCGTATAATGACTGATTCAGACCCTTTAATCAGGACATGGGCTTCTGGAGCTGGGTTCAGATTGTTTTTTTGATTTCAAGGCCAAACTGCACAAACCTGCTTTGTTTCTTCAATGGCTCCATTGTAGTGTTAGGTCAGTGAGACAAATAGCTCTCATGCTGTATTTGTGACATCAAGCACAACGTCCTACATGGAGGCTGTGCACGCTGACTGCTCCTTCATCTCATTAGAACAATTAGTGTCAACGTTTATATCTTTGGATCTTTGTGCATTAATACACTGGCAGGAACTACACTAGAACTTGGATGTTACAAAGTAAAGCATAGTGAATATTTCACTGCTGGGCCATTGTGTCTCCTGTTTCTGTTTTAGGAAATGGGTTCACACCAAGGATGCAGTTGATCCATTGTTTCTAATGTCGTTGCTCTTTTAACAGATTTATTTATATATAATTATTAGCAGAGGCCTTATGCCTTTGTTATTTACAAATGGAATCAATAATTTGTGACTGGTAATTTTATATATATATATATATATATATATATATATATATATATATATATATATATACAGGTAGATTGATCCCTTTGCTCTAAACCAGAGGTGTCAAACTCATTTTAGTTCAGGGGCCACATTCACCTCAATATGATTTCAAGTGGGCTGGAACAAAGTAAAACAGACATTACCATCGAAGACTGGGGTGGGGGCGGGGCTGCTCAATAAGTGCTGCAACATACCTTATTGCAGGGGGGCGGATAGAAATTTGCCATTGACATAACATGCTGCTTAATATTGATACTTATACAGATTAACGGCACCCATTTTGGTCTCAGCACCCCCCTCTCATTCCAAACGCCCCCCGACCACCGCCCCTGTTGAGAAATGTTGGGGCCTAAACCTCACGGTGACAAAAATGAGCTTGTAGAGTTTTAAATTTTAGTACAAAATGATGTTTCAAATTGAAGTGAACAGCCAACAATAAGCAGCAATGATGAACACACAGATTCAGAGATAAAGTCTCGCTGTTTGCAAACAGGGTCCAGTCTGCTAAGACTGGACACAGACACACAGATTCAAACAGCCTTTATACTGTGCTGGTCATGTAACATGTTTACCTAAGTTCCATCACATGTTCCTACAGTATCTGGTTTTGATTAGATTCTACTGATTTGCTCAGTATAGCAAGTACAGAGTCTAACATCATCAGAATGACAAGTACAAAGTTTAGACAAACTGCTTAGACAGAATGAATCAGCAAAAAATCATTTTTCCTCCACAAGAAACATTGATCAAGCATCTTTGAGTACTTAGAAAAGCGCTATATAAAAAAGATGTATTATTATTATTATTATTATTATTATTATTATTATTATTATTATTATTATTACTTCCTTGACTTTTTTTTCTCAGTTATTTTTTATTGATTTTTTTTACAGCAGTGCAAAAACTATGTCTAAACAATAGGAATTGTTGTTTTTATAGAGAACAGAACAGAACATGTACAAAACACACATACAACAAAACGACTTTTTTTAAAGGTCTAAGCGAGCAAACTTCCTGCTATTCCTCAAAGCCATGCTACAATATTATATCTGAGTTTATCATTTACACATGTACATTATATTTGACAGATCACAATGGATCTACATATACACAAAATATTTAATAACAGGCAGATTATTGTTACAATTCCATTTACTTTTCTTAAGATGTTTTATGTTCATATTTGTTCAGGTTATTCACATTTTTTGTCAAAGGATAATTTGTAAATGTCATTTTCATGTCATTTTTCTTACACTAAAACAAAGAGAAGAATTTGGAGTCAGTATTTGTAGCTTATTATGATAGTATTTTAGTGATCTGGCCCACCTGACATCAAACTGGGCTGAATGTGGAACTTGAACTGAAATGACTGATTTGTATTTCACACATCCATCCCACGGCCCGGATTGGACCCTTAGGCAGGCCAGTTTTGGCCCGCAGGCCATATGTTTGATTGTCATTAAATTGTCATTGTCATTAGAACTTTGCCCATTTTGAAAAGGAATTACCAATTTGTTAAACATGTTTGTGTTATATTATGTTTTTGTTTGTTCAAAAATATTAATATTTGAGCACTGAGACCCGATGTATCAAATATGATACTAGAGATGGGAATGAAGAACCGGTGCTTTTTGAGAACCAGTTCCTTAGAATCGTTTGGCTGCCTGCTTAACGATTCTGCTTACCGATTCTGCCTTCATTGTACATGCGTGATGACGTCACGTACACACTGCATTGTTTTGGTCAGATCATACGTAGCCAACATGGCATTGAGGCAGACATGCTCTAAAGTATGGCTGTATTTCACATAAAAAGATGACACCAGGGCCACTTGCATCCATTTCTTTAAAAGGGTGAAATCCCTCCAATGTGCTCAAACATTTGTCCACAGCATGTGATTCATTTACAGCAATGTCACGCATTTGATACACTACTTAATGACGCTTCTGAATCTAGCAGCAGAGTGAACACCAGCCCAGTTCTGGTGTGGGCAACAAACGTCCTGCCCCCTCATATAAAAGTTTACAAAGGTAGGGGAAAGGAAATGAGGTGCACAACAACTGGAGACATAGAGGAATTAGTGAAGCACCTTAAATTTCACTTTCACTGTACGGTGCCCCCACCCCACCCCCCCAAACTGGGCCCGGCATCATCTGTTATTATTATTTGTACATACTGTACATGTTATATTTCCTGTGCAGATGGAAACATAAAAGACAGTTAATGCAAACACACCCATTTGTACTCTTTTATTCCATCTTCCAATGAGAATCAATAAGAGAATCGATAAGGAATCGGATCAATAAGCAAAATGGATAATGGAATTGGAATCATTAAATTCTTCTCAATTCCCATCCCTATATGGTACAAAATTAAAACTCATACATGGAAATTGATATTTGAAAAAAATATATTTGGTTGTTCAGAAGGACCAATAAAGGCTCCATTTTCGAAGAACTGGAATTTTCTGTCAATGATTTAATGGTTCAGGCTTTATAGGGTTAAATGTTAATACTTTCTGTCATTGCAGATGAATAGAAAATAAAAATATTCATTACAATCATTACAGCCCTTCTAACTTATTACATCATTGAATCCTAAAAGATACTGATTATATTTATGCATTCAATGCTTGTCAGTAAAGTAGGTAAGTTCAATGTGGTACCGTAGATTGATTAAAGGTAACAACAAGGGCGACTGCAAAACATTATTAATGTTCTCTGTCCCACTGTGAGAGTGTTGTGGTGTTTTTCTGCATCAAGGTATGAATGGTGGTTGCTGAAAATGAAATTTCTCAGGTTATTGAATCCTCAGCAGGTATACACGCTAGGTGTCACTTCCATTTGTTCAGCTTTGTTGGCACCGGAGGTCAAATGAAAGAGAGTAGAACATAAAAACACAGGCTTCTCTGCTTTTGACTGATACTTTTCAGGTGTTAGTTGATACTTAGACTTTTACTGAACTTAAAAATAGAGAAAAGGAGAAGGATCTAATTACGAGGGCGTATTAGGGCCACATAAGAAAATAAAAACACTTGTCGCTACGAGAATAAAGTTGTAAAATATCAAGATAAAACTTGTAATTTTATGAGAATAAAGTCAAATCCAAAAAGAGTCAATTTTACGAGAATAAAGTTGTAATATTATGAGAGTAAAGTTGTAGTTTAAAAAAAAAATAAAAAAATTGAACGAAAATAATGTTCTACTTTTATGAGATGAAAGTCGAAGTATTTCAAGAAAAAAAACATAATATTACAAGAATAATGTCGTAATTTAAAAACAGGTAGAAAAACATCATAATTTATAAAAATAAGACCCACTCGTCACATAATGGAGAACTTGGAACATTTTATGAGCTTTTACTTTCATCCGGGGTTTACGCACAACAGAATACTGAGCCTGTTAGCCCCGCCCACTATCAACACATTAGCATTAGTCGTCCGGTCCAACAGAAGCGAAAGTTGCTGCTTCACTTGTTGCATTTGCTGTAAGCGGAAACTGTGTCATCAAAAAGGCTTAAGGCTTACAGTTACTAAATTATGAGGTTTTATCGGAATATTGCAAATTTATTTTCAAAATATTAAAACTTTAATCTCACAGAAGTACGGCATTATTTGAGTTAAACTATGAGTTGTTTTTTTTTGGACTACAACTTTATTCTCATAATATTATGGCTTTAATCTCATAAAAGTATGTTATTTTTGATAAATTAAGATTTTTTTTTAAAACTACGACTTCATTGTTTTAAAATTATGGGTTTTATCTTGATATTTTACAACTTTATTCTCATAGTGACAAGTGTTTTTATTGTCTTATGTCTCCCTAATACGCCGTCGTATCTATTACCTGAATATAGGTTGGTTCCAAATTCCCTGGATATATATATTTTTTTTATTTTCTGATGGATGGATGATACAGGACCATAACTGCTGATTACATTAGAAGCTAAACACAGGATTATACCGATGTCACTTAATCATGAAATGTGTCATCATATGGATTTGGTTCATAAGCTTATTAATGCGTTCGTTGTGTGAAATTGATGCAGCGAGGTGATAATAATGAGAGTTATTCCTGTCGAATTCTATGCCATGACTCTGGGTTTGACCTCTGTTGAATGCATCATCAGTGAAACCAACATGTTTCAATGTTTTGTCAAAGGGTTGTTTTAGCAGATATGGACTGACTCCAAATAATGACTGATAATGAATAATGAATGAGTCATTGTGCTTTTAATCAGCTTTATTGAATACTGTGCTACATTCAGTGTGCATTGAAATGCATCGGATAAACGCAACACTGAGGAACAGCTTTTTGGATAATTATAGTCCAAACTGTGCTAAATGTCAGAGTTCTTACCTCTACAACATTGATTCACCAGTAAAACCCATGGAGTTGGATCAATGACAGTGGATGGACACACTTGGATTATGTTCAGTTAATGATAGATTTTACTGAAAAATGGTCTTTTTCTCTGCAGTTTTCTCTGATTTCATATAATAACCTTTGAATTTACTCTGAGTTCATGAACACCTAAATTACATATAGGAAATTAAATGAATTATGGTGAAACATGTAAAATACAGAGGATAATATTAGAATAAATGGTGATAAATCACTTAAGGAAGGTTAAATAGGGAGAAAAAATCATTTGGGAACAGACACAAAAGTAGAACTGAGTCTTTATGGGTTAAAACAGTTCAATAAGAGCCACTAATATACAACCCCTGGTAAAAATTATGGAATCACCAGTCTCAGAGGATGTTCATTCAGTTGTTTAATTTTGTAGAAAAAAAGCAGATCACAGACATTACACAAAACTAAAGTCATTTCAAATGGCAACTTTTTGGCTTTAAGAAACACCAAAAGAAATCAAGAAAAAAAGATGTGGTTACTTTTTTAGACCAAGCAGAAGGAAAAAAATATGGAATCACTCAATTATGCGGAGAAAATTATGGAATCACCCTGTAAATTTCCATTCCCAAAACTAACACCAGCATCAGATTGGATCTGCTCGTTGGTCTGCAGTTAAACAGGAGTGATCACACTTTGGAGAGCTGTTGTACCAAGTGGACCGACATGAATCATGGCTCCAACTAAAGAGATGTCAATTGAAACAAAGGAGAGGATTATCAAACTTCTTAAAGAAGGTAAATCATCATGCAATGTTGCTAGAGTAAATATTTTGTCCGGTGTGTGTTTGTGTGTGTTTGTGTGTGTTGTGTAGGTGCAGGCAGCTCTGAAGAGACAGTGGATGCAGTATAAGATGCAGTGGGGTCAGAGGAGAAAGGACCACTGCTCCATGCGCTCCACGTCCTACACGGCCACGTCCATCACAGAGGTCCCGGCCTTCATGTACCACCACGACTGTAACAGCGAACACTTAAACGGACGCCACACGGACGACTCCGAACTGGTGGCGCTAAAAACAGGAGAGACGTACGCCTGAGCCGAGGAGGATAAAGACGAAAAGCAACGGAGACGCGTCACGAGAAAAGACTCTGAAGCTGCTTTTCCCGCCATATCTCAGTGATTAAACCTCAGAGGCGAACGCAGAACGATAATACGGGTCTGGAAAGAAAGAGCTCATTGACAGAGAGACGGATTAAGTGCAAGACGGACACTTTATTGTACTTAATGTTGCTGTTGCAGCTTCTTTACAAGAACGATGATGATGTTAAGGATGAAACGAGAGATGATTCCTTAAAGCTGCTAAACTGAGTGACGGAGGCTTGTGATGATGTAGACCAGGGGTGTCAAACTCAGTTTAGTTCAGGGGCCACATTCAGCCCAGTATGATCTGAAGTGGGCTGGACCAGTCAAATACTAACAATAATAATAATAATAATAATAATAATAATAATAAACTTTATTACCTCCGCCAAGGAGGTTATGTTTTTGCCAGGGTTTGTTTGTTTGTTTGTCTGTCTGTTTGTTTGTCTGTCCGTTAGTGTGCAACATAACTCAAAAAGTTATGGACAGATTTGGATGAAATTTTCAGGGTTTGTTGGAAATGGGATAAGGAAGAAATGATTACATTTTGGTGGTGATCGGTGTGGGGGGGCCCACGGGGGGGGGCCACTGATCAGCCTTGGCGGAGGTCTGCGCTCTCCGAGTGCTTCTAGTTTGTATAGCACCTTTCATACAGAAATTGTAGCCCAAAGTGCTTCACACTGATTGAAAAAATACAATATTAAAATACATTAAGATTTGATTATACATCAAGAGAAAATGAAATTTGAGAGAAATACAATAAAATAAAAATAAATATAAAAACAACGCACATTAAAATATTTGATTATGCATAGAATTTTTGAAGTGCAAGAAATAAGATGAAATTTGAAATACAACAATAATATAGAAATAATGTCAACTCCAAACTTTTCTCTGTTTTAGATTGAAAAAAGGAAAATGACATTATGAAAATGTCTACATTTACAAACAACTCTTTACCATGAACAACCATGAAAAAACTGTGTAGAAGACAATAATGTGATAACAACCGATAATGTAATAACAGCCGATAACATAAAAAATTTGCCATTTTTAAAATGTTATAGGCCCATAACGTAATAACTGGCCAATAACGTAATAAAAGTTCTGAACTGATAATGTAATAACTTTTAGGCAACAACGTAATAACTTATTACGTTATTGGCCTGGTAAAAAAAAAAAAAAAAAAAAAAAATCTTTGCAAATGTAATAACTGAGCCAATAAAGTAATAATATATTAATATCACTGTATTTAAGTTTGATTTATGAGATATAACTGTGATAACCCCCTGATATTATCAAACTGTAATAGTTAACAACTCTAATATTGTAACTAGCCAACTGTTAGCTAGGGGAGAGAGAGAGATTTTATCACAGTTATATCTAATAAATCAAACTTAAATACAGTGATATTGATATATTAATATATTATTACATTATGCCAATAACATAATAAGTTATTATGTTATTGGCCAAAAGTTATTATGTTATCAGTTCAGGACTTTTATTACGTTATTGGCCAGTTATTACGTTATGGGCCAGTTATTACGTTTTTGTCCTATTACATTTTAAAAATGGCAAATTTATTACGCTATCGGCCTTCATTACTTACATTATTGGCTTCTACAAAGTGAAATGTATTGAGAAAAATGAGTGCAATTTTAACAATATTCTGTCTCAGTTTATCATTTACACCTGTGCATTTCAACTTACAGATCTACAAATACACAAAACATTTAGGAACAGAAACATCGACAGTAACAGTCGAAATATTGTTAAAATTGCAATAACAGTAAGAGGGCACACGTATTTACATTCAAAAAAAATAAAAAGTATTGCAACTAGGAATGTTAGTAAAAAAAAATATCTAGAATTAAGTAGTGCAAATGACATGAGAAAATCAATATTGTGTGATAAATAGTGTGAAAAGATAAAATAATATGGAAGACTGTAAACATTTGACAGATATTGCACATGTTATTCGGGTATGATGAGATTATTACAGTGAACATCAGTGTTCTTCAGGGTGTCCTATTGACGTTGTGTTGGGTTATTTATTATGGTGATAGCTTTGGGGAAGAAGCTATCCCTCTGGTGTCATTACTCAGAAATAGGGTTGAAGATGGACCTGTGGAGTTGAATTAATGACGAATTCAGACCCAAGCAGAGCATTTTACTGTTTATGTAGACCACAGGGAAATGTTTGAAAATGCATAATTCCATTTAAAAAAAAAAAAAAAAAAAAAAAAAAAAAGCAAAATATCACCCCTTTAAGACATTTCGGTTTGTTCATGTTTTTCAAGTTATTCACATTTTTTTGTTAAAAGTTTATAAATGTAAATATTTGCTGTTTTCCTTTTCTTTTTTTTTAGCAGTAAAACAAAGAGAATATTTTGCAGTTGTCATTGTTTATGGGTTGTTATGATAATATTTGGTCAGTCTGACCCACTACAGATTGAACTGGGCTGAATGTGGAACCTGAACAAAACTGTTAATATCCCACGGGCCGGAGTGGACCCTTTAGCGGGCCGGTTTTGGCCCCCGGGCCTTATGTTTGACACCTGTGAAGTAGATGAACGTGCCTGACTGCAGCGGGGATGTTTTCGGTTCCATGTGAAGGCCATGAATGAACGACACTGATTATGTTTGACAGGATGCAGAGGTGGATTATTATTCTGATGATGATGATGATGATGATGATGATCCTTCCTCACCTCACCTATACCAAACGGTACTGTACGACGGCTACACCTGCAGGATGAAGGGCAACACTGTGTCCAGCAGAGCACACACACACTGTACGTGGCATCAAGCAAAAGAAACACACACACAAAAACAAACTTCACATGTGCCATGATAGAGGTCAAAAGTCTACAGACCCTCTGTGTTTAAGCTCTGGAATCGTGTACATAATGTATGTTCACTATGCTTTGTTTGAAAATGTGTTCAAGTGTTTAAAAAAAGTATATTTTATGTTCTGTTTTCTATTCATATTTGATTCCTGCCAACTCCAGAGTACATGCTCCGTGTCTGTCCTGTGATGCTGCACTCTCTCGACTGCTTTGTTGTTTTGCAGTTGCTGTATTTGTGCCGATGCTGAACGTCGCAGGGCTGAGGAGCAAAAAGAAGCTAAATGCACATGCAAAAAAAACAAACAAAAAAAAGAATAAAAAAAAACGTTTATTTTGAGGTTAAGCAGCCGGATAAGTTGTTTTAATCAGTTAAATATGCTACGAATCGTGCCAATGATTTAGTGTCTTCGGAGCGTCGAAGCTGCACTGTGTTGTTTTTATCACAATCATCTTTATTCATGCTCATGATGCCTTTAAAGTATTTTTGAACGTCCTCTCTGCATATTTATTCATACATATTCTTGCCTTTTGTATGAATGAGCGTTAAGGACAAAGGAAAGGTGAAGATGAAATAAGAAGAAGACAGCATCCTTTTATTTTTTGTTGTTTTATTGTGTATGTACATTGTATATTTTAATTTAGGTTGTGCCAAAAAGGATTAAAGGTGGAGTAAGCGATTCGAATCCAATGACCTGAACCCATAAAGACCCAAACAGCCACTGGTGACCAAAGCATCTACTGATCTAAACTGTTTAAAACCTGTAGATCCAATAATCACATCGATCCATGTAAATAACTGGTGTAAAATACAGTTTGTCATCTTTTCATGGTCATCAGATATGACCCATTTGGACGTTCAGAGGCTCCATGTTTACCGTGGAAACAGTCATCTTCTACAACATTGATTCACCACTAAAACCCATAGACTTGAATCGGTGACAGTGGATGGAAACAGTTGGTTTTATGTTCAGTTACTGATACATTTGCTGAAAAAAAAATTTTGACTTAATTTTTCTCTGTTTCTGATTTAAATAACCTTTGAATTTATTCTGTGGTTTTATGAACATCTACATGATCAATGAATTAAATATAGGAAAATAGATGATTTTCACAGAAAAAATATAAAATACAGATGATAATATTATACTAAATGGTGATAAATGATTTAACCGGTAACATGGTGGTTCAGTGGATAGCACTGTTGCCCCACAGCAAAAAGGTCCTGGGTTCAACTCCAACCAGGGACCTTTGTTGCTGCGTTTCCACTACATGGAACTGACTCGACTTGACTCAACTCGGGTACCAGATACTATTCCTGGAGACCATTTCCATTGCAGGATACTACTGACTTTACAGTGCCTGGACGTCATAGTGATGCGGCACGTTACTTCCGTGTCGTCTGGTCAGTGAGTTGCTGATAAACTCGCTCGTTGCGTGTTGTTTCATCAAGCTCATGCTGAATTTTTACATCCTCCTGGACCGACCACGGTGTAGTTTTGCAGGCTGTCATCATGTGGATTAACCTACCGCTATATTTACTGTCAACTTCCGCATCTGTTTTTTGTCAAACGGCGGGTCACAGAGACAACTCTCTGACCAATCAGTGGTCTGCAGTGTGTACATGTCACGTTTTAGTATCTGGTCCCCAGTCTTGGAACTTCAGCGGAGGTGATACCAAAAAACTAGTACCAGGTACCAGAGTCAAGGTCCTTTTTTGTAATGGAAACACAAAAAGGCCGAGTCGAGTCGAGCCAATACCACATAGTGGAAATGCAGCATCTGTGTGGAGTTTGCATGTTTTCCTTGTGTTTGCAGGCGTTCTCTCCGGGTACTCCGGCTTCCTCCCACCCTCCAAAGACATGCACTAATAGGTTCATTGTTTTTTTATTTATTTGTTTTATTTATTTGCACATCATAAACAGCAAGACAAAAATAAAATTAAAAAAAACAACAACAACATGCAAACAAGTAATATCATTGTGCAGGAGAGGATAGAAGCCAAAAAAGGCTTATGTGAATACCTCCCCGGAAATAAACAATACACAGGAAGAAGAAAAAAAAAGTTAATCTAAATTGCCCAAAGCTGTGAACTGCGATGAGCTGGTGACTCGTCCAGGGTGTACCCCGCCTTGGCCCATAGGTAGCTGGGATAGGCTCCAGTGACCCTAGTGAAGATAAAGTGGGTTCAGAAAATGAATGAATGGAATCATTTAACCGTTTATATGACACTGATGGAAATACTCTGTAATTCAAAATTTCAGCCTTAGACGACATAACAAGACTTTGTTACTTTTGTGAAATTTTTCACAATGTTTTATTGTTATGTCAAAAATCAAAGTTAATGAAGTTACCATATTTGGTTCTTAACCCATAAGTGGCAAAAAAAAAAAAAAAAAAAAAAAAAAAAAGAAAGAAATCCAAGAAGTATATATAAACAAGACAAGAAAAACACATGTAAGGTGAAGGAAACATTTATTTTAGAACATTAGACCAACATAAGTGCTGATCCAGACCCCTGTCCACATCCACATTATCCCTTTGAACATCATTCCTTACATTAGTACAGTCTACTCTCGTTAAACCGCCCGCCGTTATACCACCATTTCCGCCTATCGCCATCCGCCAGCCCAGTTCCATGCACAAACAACACTTATACCATTGATTTCCCGACCGTTATACCGCCAGCGTGATTGCCATCGAGTACACATAAATTTTAACAATGCACTGAAACAAACGCGCCAGACGCTGATCGCGACAAGCTACGAGTAGGTCTACGGAACGGCCACCGTTCATTTATCGCAGAACACTCAGTAGGTCAGGATGTCGGGAAGAGGACGTGGGATTAAGCCAAAGCCTCAAGATGATGGGGTGTCATTTCCCGACACGGTATAATAATGCTTAAAATGTTTCCCCACTTTAAATGATCCCTTACAACATAACAGAATCAAGATTTATTTAGAAACGCAATTAGAACGGGTTAACGGAGGCAGCATAGACATCATATAGTAAAGACATGCACATTATGGACGCAACCCGTTGTAACGCCATTTTCGCTATACCGCCAATTTGGCCGTGAACGGAAGTTGGCGGTATAACGAGAGTAGACTGTACCATTACCAACACCATACATGGAATGGAATATAACTAAACACAAAAAAGGGCTAAAGAAACATATAAATAAAGTGTAACTTAACCCTTTTTTAGTTCACTCATAGAAATACAACATTTCAACCTTACTGTGTTATTGGAGGACCTAACAAGAATTTATTATCTTTGTGAAATGTTCTACATTTTTTATTGTTGTGTAGAAAATCAAGGTCATTGAAGTTACCATATTTGGTTCCTTGCCCATATACGGCAAAAAATAAAAAAACAAATAGTACATTTAAAAAAATACAGGAAAACACATGTAAGGTGAAAGGAACATTTATTTTAGAACATTAGACCAACATAAGTGCTGATCCAGACCCCTGTCCACATCCACATTATCCCTTTGAACATCATTCCTTACATTAGTACCTAGGGATGTAACGATTACTGGTATAACGATAAACCGCGGTAAAATTCCTGACGGTTAGTATTACCATTTAAATTCTAATTATCCTGACAACTGTGTTTGATTACCGCACTTTGAAAGAGAAAGAGAGAGAGACCCTAAAACAACTTAAACTTGATATGGAAAATGGTCAGACAATGGCCGTAAGGTGCCATCTTTAATGCACATTTGTATGTTTGATGTTTACATGTAAATATTTGAATGTTTCTGCCAACAGAAAGTACATTGTGCCTATTATTTTATTAGATTTTTTTAGTTAGTTTTTTTTTTAATACAAGTTGGTTAAATTATTTCAGTGTGTGTATAAGTACTTCTTGAACATTTTGAGCACATTTCAACAATATCGCGATAATAATGACGACGGTGATAATTTTGGTCACAACAACCATGATATGAAATTTTCATATTGTTACATCCCTATTAGTACCATTACTTCATGGTACCTAACAAAGCAGGTCCACTCACTGTTCATGCAGAGGTGGACCTTACAGACCCCGTAGACCACATTGGACCTGAGATTGTTGACTCACTGTAACTGTTGCTGTCACTTCTTGTAATGTGTGCAGAAATGACCAAAAATAGTCACTTGCCTGATAGAGGGTTAAGACAGGTTAAATCCACAGATAAATGTATTTGGGGACTGCCACAAAAGTAGCACTGGGTCTTTATGGGTTAAATAAATACAATAAAATAAGTAAAAGTAAATATCTCTTTAGAGCAGGGGTCTCAAACATGCGGCCCGGGGGCCAAATGCGGCCCACCGAAGGTTCCAATCCGGCCCGAGGGATGAATTTACAAAGTACAAAAATTCCACAGTCAAGGCTGTGGAACTCATTTTAGTTCAGGTTCCACATACAGACCAATATGATCTACAGTAAAAATAATAACAGCACAGTAACCTAAAAAACAATAATTACTCCATATTTTCTTCTCGGTTGAATATGAAAAAAACAATATTACATTATACCTATAAATAATGACAACTTCAAATTTTTGTCTTTGTTTTAGTGCAAAAAATAACATTAAATTATAAAAATATTTACATTTACAAACTATCCTGTTACAATAAAATGTGAATAACCTGAACAAATATGAACAACCTGAAATGTCTAAAGGAAATTAAGTACAATTTGAACTATTTTCTGCCTGTTACTAAGTGTTTAGTGTCTTTGTAGATCCGATCCATAATGCACATGTTTAAATGATAAGTTGAGGCAGAACATTGTTAAAATTGCACTTATTTTTCTTAAGAAATTTCAGTTTTTTCAGGTTATTCACATCTTTTTTGTTTGGATAGTTTATAAAAGTAAGTATTTTCATAATTTAATGGGGTTTCTTTGCACTAAAACACAAACAAAAATTTGGAGTTGTTATTATTTATAGGTTATTATAAAATTATTTTACCGGTCCAGCCCACTGGAGATCAAATTGGACTGAATGTGGCCCCTGAAAGAAAATGAGTCTGAGACCCCTGCTTTAGAGCCTTACAACAGTACGTTAGAGTGAAGAGTTTGAGTCCCATTCGGTATAAACACAGGTAAACGTTGCCTAGTTCCTATTTACCGACACAAAGCCTGGCCAAAAAAACCAAACAACCCACACACAATATTTGATTGGACCGCCTTTAGTTTTGATTAAAGGACACATTCATCATTCATGCCACGCGATGTTGATGCAGTGAAATAATAAATGTCAGAACATTTTTTACTTCCATAGTTGCATTAATTTTTTTTGCCAAGATCTTGTACTGATGATGGAGAGTTGGACCAGTGGGTAACGGTTTTTCCATCACATCACAAAGATTCTGAATATGGTTCAGGTCTGGGCTCTGTGGTGTCCGGTCCATGTGTGGAAATGTGTGTTTGTGTGTGTAATCAGTCTGTACGCTCTTTATCAAACTGATGGTTGTTTAAGAAATGAGAAGCAGCTCATTGTATCAGTTCTGCAACGTATTAATCACTACAGTAATTATCCGATGGAAGGATCTGAGCGATTCACTGACTGAGGAATGGAGTTCTCATTAATGGAGTTGGGGTTTTTTTCCTCAAATTTATGATATATGATGATGTTTAGTTGATGTAAAGTGACAAGGGATGCACGATAATTGTTTTTTTTTTTACAAACGAGTCTGATAACCGATAACTTCCTGCCTCTCATAACTGCTACCAATAACAAACTACAATAGTTCCCATTCTTCAAATTCTTTTATTATTATTTCAAGTCAGTGATAAAACTCAGTTAATAGTCAAATAAAAGCATCTACGGAACCAAAAGCATATGGCTGCTTGAAATGGACAATAGACCAAGGGTTTTCAGTTACTGTTTATGTTCGCATATACAGCCCAGCCAGCATGTCCATGTGGGCCCCAGAAGGGTTACAACTGGGCTGCATATAAGGGTCCCATGTGGGTTTGTCCACAGTTTCCATGGTGGCCCCACATGTGTTTGCCTATATCAGAATCAGAATCAAAATCAGAATCTCTTTCTTGTCATTGTACCAAGTACAACGAAATTGAGGTAAAGCTCTCAGGTTCAGTGCAAGAATTTACAGATAGAATACAAATATCAGTAAAAGGCACAGTTATTAACTTAAAAAAAAAATGTATTCCAAACTAAGATATTTGTAAAACATAGAATTTAAGTAGTGCTAAAAACATGAGAAGTTGTGCAAATGACATGAAAGATAAATATCGTGGGATAAATAGTGAGAAGAATAAATAATATGAGATATTCAGATCTCTGATTCTGATATGGGCAAACACATGTGGGGTCACCATGGAAACTGTGGACAAACCCACATGGGACCCTTATATGCAGCCCAAATGGAACCCTTCTGGGGCCCACATGGACATGCTGGCTGGGGGTGTATAAAAAAAAACTATGCATTTTGAAAAATTACCCCCAGTTCCACATTCGATAATTTTTGGAATTTTCTTTTATGGACGTCAGTAGGTAGGGGATTGGTGGATATTTGTCCAAATTTACAGACCCAGGTTTTCATGCATGAGAGAGCAGGGGCGAATTGTGCAATTCAAGTTAAAACTGGTTTGCGCGAAGTAGGGGTGGGATTTAAATCCAATCAAAAGCCATGGATTGACATGGTGGCCAAAGTGTTAATGCTGTAACCTGGCAACTTTGTGGAAAACAAGATGGTTGCCCATTGTCTCCTCCCATGACCTTTGATTGGATTTAAATCCCACCGTTACTTCGCGCAAACCAGTTTTAACTTGGATTGCGCAATTTGCCCCTGCTCACTCATGCATGAAAACCCGGGTCTGTAAATTTGGACAAATATCCACCAATCCCCTACCTACTGACGAAAAGAAAATTACAAATATAATCAAATGCGGAACTGGGGGTAATTTTTCTAAATATATAGTTGCTTTTTTTTATACACCCTGTATAATTTGGTCAGCCTGGCCAGAACATCCATCTTTGTCAGTGAGAAACAGGGCTTCAATCCAAATATGACGGTGGGACTAACAGTAAACTAACTGAGTAAACCAATCACAGATAAGACAGACGTGTCGCTTTTGTCACAGAAACTTGCGAATACAGGGTGTCATCTGTAATTCAAGCCTTATTTTTGAATCAAGTAAACAACCAACCAGGGTGCAATTTATCGGGGGAGATGGGGGGGAGGATCAACCCCCCCTCTGGTTTTTCCATCCCTACTTCTGCTCAGTGAATTTCATCCTTGGGGGGCCGGGGCGGGGGAGGGGCAACCAACCAATGTAAATAACAGGCAGGTTGTGACAGTTCTCTTCCACCTATATCCTACATTACTGGCACTAACGTTCACCTGAACCGAACTGTCGGCAGTCTCAGAATTTGCTAACATCCCCATGCACTGGAGCGGTAAAGGGGGGTAAATGTGACAAATTCATGGGGCCCAGCATTTGTGTGTCCAGTGGATACAGGTTAGAAGTTGTGAAAATTTTGTGTAAGTTCAGCTGTATAATAGAGGAATAGAACCAGGGAGTTGGATGTTGAAAGTATGTAAAGTTTCACTTATATTTCACACCAGTGTTAGATACATTAGTTACGGACCACACCCCCACGTATAACTGCTGCCCCCTGCTCCAACAACCCCCCCTTTGTTTTTTTGACAAATTGCACCCTGCATCCGACAACAGCTGTAAAGAGATTTGCAGACTTGGAACTGACTTTGACTGGCAACAAAAAGAAGTCAGTGCATATGATGCATTGCGAAAACACCCACCCCCTAGGCTTGTGACTGGTCAGTATAGAATAGGTCATGCATATTTCACAGTGACTGTTTTCTCAGCATTGAATACACTGAGAAAACCGGATGGCTGGCCAGGCTATAATTTGGTGATGATCAGCAATTAAGCTACGTTCAGCTGTTTCTCTATAATGCACACCTATGGAAAGGAAAAGGCTTAACGTGGACAATATCCATCAAATTGGGGTTGTGGTTGTGATTTTTGCAAGTGAAAGTGGGCATGACTACAGATGTCCACACCAACTTTGGTCTTGACTGGTCTCTGTTCTTGGGCATTAAGCTATGTTAAGCTTTTTTTTTTACATTAAGTGTTTTAGAATGTCCCTCTTCTGCTGCTGGACCAAAACAGCAGAAACAACCGCTTTATCTTCCTCTTGGTCTTGGAGTCAGTCACTGAAAACACTTTTACTTACAATGTTCTAACCCAGAGCTCTTCTTCTTCTTGGTTTTTATGGCAGTTGGCACGGCAACAATGTACACTGCGTAATGGTGAAATGTATGAAATCTAAGCAATTTAAATTTATTATTATGGGCTCTATTTAGCGGTCAAAACTAACTATTGGAATTATCTGAATGACGTCATTTTTTTTCAATATCATACTGATAATTATCGGTGCCGATAGTTATTGTGCATCCCTAAGAGTGACCTAAATTTGTTGCAACCATCATATGTGTACAATCCACCAGCTGAATGTGTTGGAAAAAATTAAGGTTCAGGTTCCTTTATTCATACCCATAGATAGTAAGTGGGGAAATGCAGGTGTGTGTCCCCAGATTTTTTTGGATGTGTAGCAATTATGTGAAATTAAGGGGTAGAGAGGGGCAAAAATTCAGTTATTCACAGAAATTGCTTACTCCACCTTTAAGAACGTCATATTAAAAAAAAAAAGTTTTTAGCGTTTTATTCCCTGTTCACACTAATACAGATATTTTGCTAAACATATTTTTGGGTTTTTCATCCACATGTGTTTTAGTTTGCGAAACAGTAAAAAAACACTTTCTCAAGAGAACATTTTTATAAACTTCATTTGGACAGAGATATTTTGTAAATTGAAGGTCATGTGGACATAATTTTTAGAAAAGCTGCGAATGAAAACGTGTGTGTTAGTGTGGACAGGGCCTTTAGTTGTTACTCATGTTGTTACTTGGGTGCTGTTGTGTATCTCCTGTTAAATCTGACCATCATACATGTATTTTTCTTTCTTTTTTTTTTTTTTTTTTTTTGCTTATTGTCAACTGGAATAACTGTGACAGGGATCTTCTTTGTTGTACGAGTGATACCAGAGGGTTCTACAGAAGGGTTTCTGTGTGTTCCATGGACCTAAAGAGTGAAATTACAGCGAGGTTGTACAACAGAACAGGGCTCTGTCATGTACATACGTTTTCTGCAACAGTTACATAACAAACCTAATGTATAATGGAATATTTTTCCAAGTCAGTGAACTAATAAGTTTAAATTAACTGAATCACTGCTATTATTAACCCATAAAGACCCGAACATCCACTACTGATGTACATGTTTAACACCACTAATCCTATCAATACATGTAAATAATTGGTGTAAATACAGTTTGTCATCTTTTCATGGTCATCAGATATGACCCATTTGGATGTTCCGAGGCTCCGTAGTTACCACGGAAACACCGTCATCTTCTACAACATTGATTCACCAGTAAAACCCATAGAGTTGGATCAATGACAGTGGATGGAAACACTGGTTTATGTTCAGTTAATGATAAATTTTACTGAGAAAGTCACTTGTTTCTGTTTTGATATAATAAGTTTTGAATTTACTTTGCACTTTCATGAACATCTAAATTAAATATAGGAAAATAAATGATTTACGTTGAATCATGCAAAATACAGAGGATAATATTATCATAAATGGTGATAAATTACTTAAGAAAGGTTAAATATTAAATTGTGAATTATTTCCTATATTCCGATTAGGTTCATACCGTCTACTACAACTTATAAAGATTTATTTTTCTCTTTGTCAGACAGATGGAAAATATTTCTATGAATATATTTCTTATATTAATACCTGTTGATCCATTAATCCTATCAATACATTTAAATAATTGGTGTAAAATGTAATTTGTCATCTTTTCATGGTCATCAGATATGACCCATTAGGACGTTTAGAGGCTCTGTAGTTACCGTGGAAACATCTTCTGTATTGATTCACCAGTAAAACACACAGAGATTGATAAATGACAGTGGATGGTGACACTTGGTTTATGTTCAGTTAATGATAGATTTTGCTGAAAAAGTCACTTTTTCAGTTTTTGCTTTTTTTATATAATAACCTTTGAATTTACTTTGCATTTGAATGAGAATCTAGTTAATGATAGATTTTACTGAAAAATGATCTTTTTTTCTGCAGTTTGGACGTTCAGAGGCTCTGTAGTGAACATAGAAACACATATAACATTGATTCACCAGTAAAACCTATGGAGTTGGATCAATGACAGTGGATGAAGACAAGTGGTTTATGTTCAGTTAATGATAGATTTTACTGAAAAAGTCACTTATTCTTAAGTTTTCTCTGTTTTTGGTTAAATAACCCTCAAATATAATCTCCGCATGATGATTAAAGTACATGATCAGTAAATTAAATATTGGAAAATATCTGATTTTCACTGAAAAAATGCAAAATGGAAAGGATAATATTATGATAAATGGAAATAAATCACTTAATTAAATTAATTTGGGAACTGTCACAAAAGTAGCACTTGGTCTTTATGGGTTAACATCTGGCGTAAATGCACACATAAGGTGTTTCTGTTATAATAACCCTCAACTTTACTCTGAGCTTTAATGAACAGCTACATGAACAGAAAATTAAATGCAGGAAAATATCAGATTTTCACAGAAAAAATGCAAAATAAAGAATATTATTACAATAAATGATGATAAATCACTTTAAAAAAGGTTAAATACAGGGGAAACATTTATTTGAGAAGTTTGTGGGTTAAAGTCAAGGTCTCAGCTGTTGGTTTGTATTTTTAGTAGCAGCCTTAATTCCTTCATGAATTAAAAAAAAAAAAAAAAAAAGAAAGAAAGAAAGAAGATCTGAGCTATTGTAATACCTGAATTAACAGTAGGTTTCAGTTATAGTGAACGAACAGTGGGTGACAATCAATATGAGTGAATGATCCTATGATGGCAGTACACTTTCTTATGTGTAATTTATAGTATATTATTTATTTTCGTATAAAACGTACAGTTCATCTTCCTCTTTGTTCTAAAAGTGGTGCACACTGAAAGCAAACTGATATTTGGGTTTCTGGATAGATTCTGTACATTTTGTTTTGCTCATGCTCCTGTAAATACAAAGCACTGTGTATATATAATAGACTTTTTTTTTTTTTTTTTTTGCACTGTGAAATATTCTGACAACTATTTTTGTTACCTTCCTGTCCTTCACTTTTTTGGCTTGTGTTTGTCTTTTATTTCTACCCCCCTCGGCTCGGCTCGGACTGGCATCATCTCAAAGGTGATAAAAAAAAAGAAAAAAAAAGGCAAAAAAAAAAAAAAGCATTTTGTAAAAGCCGAATTGATTGGTGTGTGTGTTTTTTTAAACTTTAATACACACATAAAAGCTTCTTTTGGTGTTGCTCTTTATTTCCCGAGCAAATAGCAATCAGAGAGACAAGCTGCAGCATGTGTTCGTGGAAGAAGATGAAAGATAAAAGAAACAGACGATGCTCATGAGTGCCTTTCACTTTGTGTGGTTTTAATAATTTAATGATCTTAGGGTGAAAAAAAAAAAAAAAAAAACTAAAACGATTTATTTCCACTGCACTTTTCTGCAACTTTCTCTGATGATTCAGCAGCATTTTCCTTTGCCAACACCATTTTTGTCAGTGTTTCAGGGTTGAGAGGTTTTGTATAATGAGTGTGCGGGGAAAAACAAAGGAAGTCTTACTCTATTGTTGTCTTGCTTCGTGATCCCTCAGGCTTGGCGCTGCCGTACAGCTCTTTTTATTCCGAAGGTTCAACTCCAATCACATACCAGCTCCAGATGTGTGGAACAGGATGGACTCAACTGACACTTTTCATCTCCAAGGACGGATACCCCCTCCGCCCCCCCCCTTCCCTCCTCACGCCATTTAACAAATTATGGTCGCTATCTCACTAACAAGCCCAAGTTTCTCCTCCTTCGTGTGAATATTTTCCTGCAGATACTGTATAATATGCAATTTCAGGCTCGGCTGAATCCTAATGGTACAGCCCACAGAAGAAGACGTACTGTCTTTCTACATATTCACGGCTCTTTTAAGTCTATGAGATAATAATAATAATGTGATGAAGAGTCATGTGCGCCAAGCTATTCTGTTATTCGTTTGATAAATATCTCCAATTGCCGTCCGCGTAACGCAATTTATCAAAAGGAATGCAAAATCTAAAGCTGTATGCAAACCACTATTGCATATGAGGGCATAAATAGGAAACTTATGCAATAATCAAGTAACAACGAGAGGGAAATCTCCATAACTGTCAAAGAACCCCCTCCCCTCCAAGCTATTTATCAGATGATGTGACGGAACAATAAGGCGGAAAAGTTAGAGGAAGAAATCGTGAATCATTTTGAATAACCTCCATCTTGGGAGGAGCACGTCGGCCTGGGAACAACGTCAGCGTCCGGCTATTTCTGGTATTTCAGAATGTTTCTCCAACAAGCGTGACAGTCTTACATGACTGTTGACCCGGGCCAACAACATGACACGTAGGGTCAGAAATCAGCAGTAAAACTGATCTCCAGTGTGTTAAATAATAAATACTCGTGTTCTTTACAAATGTTTGCAGGATCATTTCCCACTTAAAAGCAGATCCTGAAGATTACGACGGTTATTTATGATCATGAGTGGAGACAAGGGAGTAGGTTTGATTCTGACATTGGTGGGGACACAAAAGTGCTGTAAGGCAGCACTCCTGAAAGTTGATGTTTTTTTGCATTTGCGATCATAATTTCACATCATGTAGAGCTGATCAAACAAGCAAACGATCATAGTCAGTCAGTTCTAGCCATTTTGGCATCCTAGGTGAGATATTAATTTTGTGTGCCCCCCACCTCACCCACCCGCCCCTGTAAAAAACACACATGCAAACACACCTACACACACACATATACATATGGGGGGGGGGGGGGGGGGGGGGTGCATGAAGAAGAGATACATGAAGCGTGAGAGGAGATGCACAAAGCAGCCCACAGTACACCACATAGAAACAGGGCGGGCAAGCCCCCTGCCCCCCCACCCCCGAACACCACCAAAATTTAATAATTTCTTCCTTGTGCCTGTATCAACATTTACTGAAAATTTCATGAAAATCTGTTCATACCTTTTTGAGTTATCTTGCTAACAAACAAACACACACGCATGAACACAAAGTAAAGCGATCACAATATCTCCTGGTGGAGGTAACCAGCCAACCAGCAGTAAACCATATAGAAACATAAATAAACCACATAGAAATATTTCAGCTAAAATTTGCTTAGAGGTCTTATTTCTGTCTTTGTGCATAAGAAATCAATAGAAGTGAATCCCCAAAGGAAGTCTGTGTTGGTAAATGCAAGTTCTGCAAATGTACAGGATTTCAGTTCTGTTCAACATGTTGATGGTCATATGAACTATGTTTTCAGCTCAAAAATGTCCAATTTCATCACAATTAATGCTATATTTTCATGTCACAAATGACCAAGTTATATTTGAACTGAATTTACCTGAAAAACAAATATTCTATTCTTTCAGATTCCCCAGTTTTTCTTACCAGATTCTATCCTACATATCACATGTTTTATTTTTACAGGTTCAACATGGAGTATGGTGCTGATCCATCCTGCTTATGTTACGCCAATACATACATTAAGAATGTCACACGTCACTTTTTAAATCAACAGTTTTCTAATAATAAGCATTTTTATAAAGAAATAACAATTCTATATTGTCATTTCCTCTTTAGTATGATGATAAACTATACAATAAATAATTGTGATCCTACTTTTTGCACAAGGATCATTAGTGGAAACGGTGACATGGCTGCCGAGCGTCAGTATGATGGGATCTGTAACAACCATGTCACATCCGTCCACTGCCACATTTTGTGCTTTTGTGTCAGCTGTTATTGTTTTAGATCCACAATACTAACATTTATGAATAAGAGGAGAATTAGCAATAGTAAGTCTATAAGTTTATTCCTAATAAAGTACTGGTACTGACCAGAGCATCATGGGTAATGTCACGTCCATCCACCAGCAGAATTTTTCACATACACGTGCTATTCCAAATCCAACATTTCTGAAAATAGAGCTTCCACTGTCAAATAATATCAGTAGTCTGTGCACAAATGGATTAGCATTATTTCAACACAGTTCTACACATTTCTTACAACTTTTTTTTTGGACAAAAATGGCCACTCATTTGACCCCCTAAGGAAATTTTAGCCGATGTGTTCTTTATGTTTGCAGGATCATTTCCCACTTAAAAGCAGATCCTGAAGGTTACGATGGTTTATGATCATGAATGGGGAGATCACTGCTGTCTCATATTCATCTGTCACTCATTTTACTGCAGAAGTGACAAAAGTAAAGACTTTATTAAACCTCAAACACTAAACAGCCACCAGTGACCAAAGGCATTCATGATCTAAAATGTATAATAAGCTTTTAACCACTAATCCTATCATTACATGCAAATAATTCAGATAAAATACAGTTTGTCATCTTTTCATGGTTATAAGATATGACTCATTTGGACGATTAGAGGCTCTGTAGTTACCGTGGAAACACTTATTCTTATGTGTCAGTTTCCAAATTCATAAAAGCTCAAATTAAAGTTGAGGGTTATTATAATAGAAACAGAGAAAACTGAAGGAAAACTGACTTTTTCAGTAAAATTAATCATTAACCCATAAAGACCCAAACATCAACTGGTGCTGATCTATAAATGTTTCATAACTGTTGATCCACTAATCCTATCAATGCATGTCAGTAATGAAGTAAAATACAGTTTGTCATCTTTTCATGGTCATCAGATATGACCCATTTGGACGTTCAGAGGCTGTGTAGTTACCACGGAAACACCGTCATCTTCTACAGCATTGATTCACCAGTAAAACCCATGGAGTTGGATCAATGACAGTGGCTGGAGCCTGATAGATTTTGCAGAAAAAGTCACTGTTTCTTCAGTTTTCTTCGTTCTGATATAATAATCTTTGAATTTGATAATAATAGAAAGAATGGATTTGATGTTTTATAGTTGTTTTCAAGGCACCCAAAGTACTTTATTGATCCATTATTCATTCACTCTCACATTCTCACTCTGGTGGTGGTAAACTACATTTGTAGCCACATTATTATCATTATTATCATAATTACAACTGCTAACAAAGCTTACCACTGGAAAAAAAAAAAGTTTTAAACCATAGCTCATCTCATGATTCTTCTCCTGGGAAGGCATCATGTCCGTTCAGCCTGCAAATCTCTGCTAGTCCCAAACACTGGGTGAAGGAAAGTTGGAATTTTTCTCATTTCTACTCAAGTAGTTGCAGTTGATTATATTGCCCAAGACTGAATGATGTATGAAACATACAGTAAAAGACAGTTAATGCAAACACACCTGTTTGTACTCTTTTATTCCCTCAACCAATGAGAATCAATAAGGAATCAGATCAATAAGCCACACTGATAATGGAATCGGAATTGTTAAATTCTTATCAGTTCCCATCCCTACTCATAACTGTCATTCTATTTAACCCAGTGTTTTTCAACCTTGGGGTCGGGACCCCACGTGGGGTCGCCTGAAATTCAAATGGGGTTGCCTGAAATTTCCAGTAATTGATAGAAATTAAAACTTACTAATAAAAATGTTTATTATATAGTCTAAATGTTGTCTAAAATTAATGTTTATTTGCAACATACTATAGCAAACTATTACATGATCAAAAACAAATTAATTTTAGCAAAAAAAAAAGTCTGTTTTGAATGTCTGGGGTCGCCTGAAATTTCTAATAATTTAAAAAAAAAAAAAAAAAATTAAAAATTAAAACTTACTAATAAAAATTTACATTATATAGTCTAAATGTCCTCTAAAATTAACATTTATTCACAACATATTATGACAAACAATTACATAATCAAAAACAAATTAATTTTAGCAAAAAAAAAAAAAAGTCTGTTTTGAATGTCTGGGGTCACCTGAAATTTCTAATAATTTATTTTTATAAAAATTAAAACTTACTAATAAAAATTCACATTATATAGTTTAAATGTTGTCTAAAATTAACATTTATTTGCAACATATTACAGCAAACTATTACATAATGAAAAACAAAATAATTTTAGCCAAAAAAAAAAAAAAGTCTGTTTTGAATGTCTGGGGTCACCTGAAATTTCTAATAATTTATTTTTATAAAAATTAAAACTTACTAATAAAAATTCACATTATATAGTTTAAATGTTGTCTAAAATTAACATTTATTTGCAACATATTACAGCAAACTATTACATAATGAAAAACAAAATAATTTTAGCCAAAAAAAAAAAAAAAAGTCTCTGTTTTGAATGTCTGGGGTCGCCAGAAATCTCTGACGTTAAAATGAGGTCACGAGCCAAAAAAGGTTGGGCACCACTGCTTTAACCCATGGTCTTTTACTTCTACCTTTTTTATTACATTTAAATGAATATTTTAAAATAGTGGTGCATGAGTGCTTAAAGTGCATCTGTAAACTGACTTATACTGCACCCCATTAAAAATAACTTCACCAACCACCACTGGTACTGATACTTGAAAACTCTACTTAGGCGCTGATGGTCATGTTCGCGGCCCCTCCCCCAAATGAACCACATTTCTACCCCTGGTACATGGAGTATTTTCAGCCTTCATGGTCAGAAATCCATTACAGCTGAGCAGCACAGCTCAGGAGAACAGATAAAAGACGATTACGTGTTCTTTTTCTTTTTTCTTTTTCAGCACAGGTTTGGACACACACACACACACACACACACACACTGCTCATCTGGTTCATCCCATCATTTGGTTGTTGTCTCTATTTTTATACTCGACGATGCTGCAACAAACCCCAACACCGATCACACATCACACACATGAGCAAACATGCCAGAAGCACCCAGAGACCGAGTAGCGTCCCAGAGTCCCAGACTGTAATGTTTAACCAGTGGGTCATATGTACAGACCTGAGGGAGAGGATGTGTCTGCATCAACTGTCCATGTGAGCCTCTGAGCTAAGAATTAAATCTAGAATATCAAACATCATTGTTAACCGGCACAAATTTCACCATAATGTCCATGTAGTAGCTTTTAATCATATGTTGCCCCATGTTTGTTAAATTATGTCTATTAAATTTCCTTTTTCTTTGACGAGTTGAAGGATTCATGTCCCCAAACACCGCAGTGTCTCCAGGTCACGTCTGGATGGAGACTTTAAACTCCTCATGTTTCTTTCCTCATATTTCTCGTCATCCATTTTTTGTCCAATAAAGGCATAAAATGTCCAAAAAGTCATATAAATGCCCAAAGACGTTGACATGAAGGTCTTTGTTGGACTGTGGAATATGAATAATACTCCTAAAAAGGGCTGATATCATCCAAAGTTCAGGAGTTCAACCAGACAGAGTTTGTTCTCTCATCTGCTTCTCTGAATAATAACATTTATTCTTCAATACTATCACGGGATTTCAGAAAAAAAAAAACAAAAAAAAAAACACACATCATCTTAATCTTATGTGTTAATGGTTGAGATGTAAAATGTCCAGTGTGGAATAAAGGAACCGATTCATCCACAACAACAACCATCTGCATTTAAAATGTTTTCATAAACCAGTCAAATAAATCACTTTATTATCGTCATGGAAACAGCATTGTGGACACATTTAGGATAAAAAACTATACTATATGAAAGACATATGTTTTTTAAATTATTATTATTAATAGTAGTAGTAGGAGGAGGAGGAGTAGTAGTAGTTGAAGTAGTAGTAGTGATACTAGCAGTAGTAGCAGTAGTAGTAGTAGCAGTAGTAGTAGTAGTAATAGTAGTAGTAGTAGAGATAGTAGTACCAGTCATAGTAGTAGTAGTAGTAGTATCAGTCGTAGTAGTAGTAGTAGTACCAGTCACAATAGTAGTAGTAGTAGTAGTAGTAGTAATAGTAGTAGTAGTAGAGATAGTAGTACCAGTCATAGTAGTAGTAGTAGTAGTACCAGTCACAATAGTAGTAGTAGTAGTAGTAGTAGTAATAGTAGTAGTAGTAGAGATAGTAGTACCAGTCATAGTAGTAGTAGTAGTAGTATCAGTCGTAGTAGTAGTAGTAGTAGTAGTACCAGTCACAATAGTAGTAGTAGTAGTAGTAGTAGTAGTAGTAGTAGTAGTACCAGTTAGAGTAGTAGT